>NC_090331.1:82143079-82213088 GCF_035084215.1 Heptranchias perlo
AGAAACAGAGAGAGAGGGAGAAACACAGAGAGAGAGGGAGAAACACAGAGAGAGAGGGAGAAACACAGAGAGAGAGGGAGAAACACAGAGAGAGAGAGAGAAACCCAGAGAGAGAGAGAGAGAGAAACCCAGAGAGAGAGAGAGCGAGAGAGAAACCCAGAGAGAGAGAGAGAGACACAGAGAGAGAGAGAAACACAGAGAGAGAGAGAAACACAGAGAGAGAGAGAGAGAAACACAGAGAGAGAGAGAGAGAAACACAGAGAGAGAGAGAGCGAGAGAGAAACCCAGAGAGAGTGAGAGAGCGAGAGAGAAACCCAGAGAGAGAAAGAGAGCGAGAGAGAAACCCAGAGAGAGAAAGAGAGCGAGAGAGAAACCCAGAGAGAGAGAGAGAGAGAAACCCAGAGAGAGAGAGAGCGCGAGAGAGAAACCCAGAGAGCGAGAGAGAAACCCAGAGAGAGAGAGAGAGCGAGAGAGAAACCCAGAGAGAGAGAGAGAAAAACACAGAGAGAGAGGGAGAGAAACACAGAGAGAGAGAGAGAGAAAGAAAGAGAGAGAGAGAAAGAAACAGAGAGAGAGAAACACAGAGAGAAAGAAAGAGACACAGAGAGAAAGAGAGACACACAGGGAGAGAAAGAGAGAGAAACACAGAAAGAGAGAAAAACACTGAAAGAGAGAGAGAGAAACAGAGAGAGAGAGAGAAACAGAGAGAGAAACAGAGAGAGAGAGAGAAACAGAGAGAAAGAGAGACACACGGAGAGAAAGGGAGAGAAACACAGAAAGAGAGAAAAACACAGAAAGAGAGAGAGAGAAACAGAGAGAGAGAGAGAGAAACAGAGAGAGAGAAAGAGAAACAGAGAAAGAGAGAGAAAGAGAAACAGAGAGAGAGAGAAAGAGAAACACAGACAGAGAGAGAGAGAAACACAGAGAGAGAGGGAGAAACACAGAGAGAGAGGGAGAAACACAGAGAGAGAGGGAGAAACACAGAGAGAGAGGGAGAAACACAGAGAGAGAGGGAGAAACACAGAGAGAGAGGGAGAAACACACAGAGAGAGAAAGAGAAACACACACAGAGATAGACACAAAGTGAGAGGTGAAACACAGATGGAGAGAGAGAAACACAGAGAGAGAGGGAGAGGGAGAAACACAGAGAGAGAGAGAGGAACACAGAGAAGGAGAGAGAGATAGAGAGAAACATACACAGAGATAGACACAAAGTGAGAGAGTAATGCAGAGAGAGAGAGAGTAACGCAGAGAGAGAGAGAGTAACGCAGAGAGAGAGAGAGTAACGCAGAGAGAGAGAGTAACGCAGAGAGAGAGAGTAACGCAGAGAGAGAGAGTAACGCAGAGAGAGAGAAACGCAGAGAGAGAGATGGAGAGAAACGCAGAGAGAGAGGGAGAGTAACGCAGAGAGAGAGAGTAACGCAGAGAGAGAGTAACGCAGAGAGGGAGAGTAACGCAGAGAGAGAGAGAGTAACGCAGAGAGAGAGTAACGCAGAGAGAGAGAGTAACGCAGAGAGAGAGAGTAACGCAGAGAGAGAGTAACGCAGAGTTAGGGAGAAACAGAGAGGGAGAGAAACACACACAGAGATAGACACAGAGTGAGAGAGAGAAACATACACAGAGATAGACAGAGAGACAGAAACACACACACATATACACAGAGTGAAAGAGGGAGAGAAACACACAAATAGAGAGAAACACACACATAGAGATAAATGCAGAGTGTCAGAGAGAGAGACAGAGAGACATACATACATAGAGATAGACACAGAGTGAGAGAGAAACACACAGGGAGAGAGAGAGACACACAGATATAGAGACAGAGAGAGAGAAACACAGGTAGAGATAGACACAGAGTGAGAGACAGAGAGAAACACGCACATAGGAGATAGACACAGAGTGAGAGAGAGAGAGAAACACACAGTGATAGACACTGGGAGAGAGAAACAGAGAGAGAGAGAGACAGAGTGAGTGAGAGCGAGAAACACACACATAGAGATAGACAGAGTGAGAGAGAAGAGAAACACACACATAGCAGATAGACACAGAGTGAGAGAGAGAGAAACACAATGATAGCACAGGGAGAGAGAAACACAGAGAGATAAACAGAGTGAGAGAGAGAGAAACACAATGATAGCACAGGGAGAGAGAAACACAGAGAGATAAACAGAGTGAGAGAGAGAAACAAAGATAGAGATAAACACAGAGTGACAGGGAGAGAGAGAAACACACCCATGGAGGTAGACACAGAGTGAGAGAGAGCGAGAAACACAGAGATAGACAGAGAAAGAGAGAAACGCACACGTAGAGATAGACACAGAGTGAGATAGAGGGAATCACAGAGTGAGAGATAGAGATAGACAGAGAGAGAGAAACATACAGGGAGAGACAGAGAGAAACACACATGGAGATAGAGATAGAAACAGAGAGAGAGACAGAGAAACACACCAATAGAGATAGACAGAAAGTGAGAGAGAGAGAAACACACACATAGAGATAGACAGAGAGAGAAAAACACAGTGAGAGACAGAGAAAAACACAGAGATAGACACAGAGACACAGCAACACATAGAGGTAGAAACAGAGAGACAGAGACATACACACAGATAGACACAAAGTGTGTGAGAGAGAGAAACACACACATAGCGATAGACACAGAGTGAGAGAGAGAGAAACAGACACAGAGTGAGAGAGAGAAACAGACACAGAGTGAGAGAGAAACAGACACAGAGTGAGAGAGAAACAGACACAGAGTGAGAGAGAAACAGACAGAGTGAGAGACAGAGAGAAACACACACAGAAATAGACACACAGTGAGATAGAGGGAAACACACTCATAGAGATAGACAGAGAGAGAGAGAATCAGATAGACACAGAGTGAGAGACAGAGAGAAACACATACATAGAGATAGACACAAAGAGAGAGAGCAAGAATCACACATAGAGGTAGTCACAGAGTGAGAGAGAGAGAGAGAGAGAAACACAACATATAGAGGTAGTCACAGAGTGAGAGAGAGAGAAACATACAGAGGTAGTCAGAGTGAGAGAGAAACATACTGAGGTAGTCACAGAGTGAGAGAGAGAAAAACATAGAGGTAGTCAGAGTGAGAGAGAAACATACAGAGGTAGTGAGAGAGAGAGAAACATACAGAGGTAGTCACAGAGTGAGAGAGAGAGAGAGAAACATACAGAGGTAGTCAGAGTGAGAGAGAAACATACAGAGGTAGTCAGAGTGAGAGAGAAACATACAGAGGTAGTCACAGAGTGAGAGAGAGAGAAACATAGAGGTAGTCACAGAGTGAGAGAGAGAGAAACATACAGAGGTAGTGAGAGTGAGAGAGAGAAACATACAGAGGTAGTCACAGAGTGAGAGAGAGAAACATACAGAGGTAGTTACAGAGTGAGAGGGAGTGAAACATAGAGGTAGTGAGAATGAGAGAGAGAAACATACAGAGGTAGTGAGAGTGAGAGAGAGAAACATACAGAGGTAGTCACAGAGTGAGAGAGAAACATACAGAGGTAGTCACAGAGTGAGAGAGAGAGAAACATACAGAGGTAGTCACAGAGTGAGAGGGAGTGAAACATACAGAGGTAGTCACAGAGTGAGAGGGAGTGAAACATACAGAGGTAGTCACAGAGTGAGAGAGAGAGAAACATACAGAGGTAGTCACAGAGTGAGAGGGAGTGAAACATACAGAGGTAGTGAGAATGAGAGAGAAACATACAGAGGTAGTCACAGAGTGAGAGAGAAACATAGAGGTAGTCACAGAGTGAGAGAGAAACATACAGAGGTAGTCACAGAGTGAGAGAGAGAGAAACATACAGAGGTAGTCAGAGAGAGAAACATACTGAGGTAGTCACAGAGTGAGAGGGAGTGAAACATACAGAGGTAGTCACAGTGACAGAGAGAAACACACAGAGATATGGAGTTAGAGAGAGAGAAACATACAAATAGAGATAGATACAGAGTGTGAGTGAGAGAGAAACACATACAGATACACACATAGTGAGAGAGGGAGAAACACACATAGAGATAGGCAGAGTTAAAGAGAGAGAGAAACACAGAGTGAGAGACAGAGAGAAAGACAGACAGATACATAGAGAGAGTGAGAGGGAATTTATTGCTCATCCCTAGTTACCCTTGAGAAGGTAGAGGTGAGCCTTCTTGAACCACTGCAGTTCGTGTGGTGAAGGTTCTCCCACAATGCTGTTAGGTCGGGAGTGCCAGGATTTTGACCCAGCGATGATGAAGGAACGGTGATATATGTCCAAGGTGGGATAGTGTGTGACATGAAAGGTGATGGTGTTCCACCTTGTCCTTCTAGGTGGTGGATGTCACAGGGAAGATGCTGTTGAAGTAACCTTGGTGAGTTGCTGCAGTATATCCTGTAGATTGTACACAGTGCAGCCACAGTGCAAAGTGGATGGAGAGGGTGGGTATTGAGTCAAATAGCAAACTGTCCTGGATGGTGTCGAGCTTCTTGAGTATCGTTGTGGCTGCACCCTTCCAGGCAAGTGGCAAGTTTCCATCTCACTCCTAACTTCAGCCTTAGATGGTAGAGAGGCTTTGGGGAGTCAGGCGGTGAGTTACTCGTCAAAGAATACCCAGCCTCTGATCTGCTCTAGTAGCCAGACTGTTGATAGAACTCGTCCAGTTAAGCTTCTGGTCAGTGGTGACCCCCAAGATGGTAATGGTGGTGCGCTGAAGGTCAGGGGGCAATGGTTGGACTTTCTCTTGTTGGGGAAGCTCATTGCCCAGCATTTGTGTGGTGCAAATGTTACTTGCCACTTATCAGCTGAAGCCTGGATGTTGTCCAGGTCTTGCTGTACGTGGGCACGGACTGCTTCATTATCGGAGGAATTGCGAATGGAACTGAACACTGAGCAATCATCAGCGAACATCCCCACTTCTGACCTTATAATGGAGGGAAGGTCATTGATGAAGCAGCTGAAGATGGTTGGGCCTAGGACACTGCCCTGAGGAACCCCTGCAGCAACGTCCTGGGGCTGAGATGATTGGCCTCCAACAATCGCAACCATCTTCCTTTGTGTCTGGTATGACTCCAGCCACTGGAGAGTTTTTCCCTTGATTCCCATTGACTTCAATTTTACTAGGACTCCTTGGTGTCACACTCAGTCAAATGCTGCCTTGATGTCAAGGGCAGTCACTCTCACCTCACCTCTGGAATTCAGCTCTTTTGTCCATGTTTGGACCAAGGCTGTAATGAGGTCTGGAGCCGAGTGGTCCTGGTGGAACCCAAACTCAGCATTGGTGAGCAGGCAGTTGGTGAGGAAGTGCCGCTCGATAGCACTGCTGACGTCACCTTCCATCACTTTGCTGATGATTGAGAGTCAGCTGATAGTACGGTAATTGACTGGGTTGGATTTGTGCTCCTCTTTTTGGACAGGACATACCTGGGCAATTTTCCAAATAACTACACAATCTCCTAAAGTTGCAATCCATGAACTGAATACCTCACATTAATCCTTGGCTGAGATCCACGCTGGTCAAGTGCTGCTCCTAGTTTCTGCTGCTGAGCAATGGTACGTAATGATCTACCCCCCCTCCCCTCGTGTGAGATTTGCATTTCATGACGTCAGTTCTGCCCTTTCAGCTGTGCCACAGATCCAGTCCTGGGCCACGTGTGCCAGCGGAGAAAGTAGCTGAGGAGATCTGCAGGAAATGATTCAATTATATTCCAGTGCACAGCCCTGGCTGTGAGATCAGTCTGGCACGAATCACCACCAAACCGACCACCTTGTCAATCTCCAGTCTTGCATCAGCTGTGGTTTTAAAAAAGGCTGCAGTAGACTTTAAATTTTTTTTTTAAAAAGGTGCTCCCCGCTGATTGTTCCCCTCTACCCAGCCTCCTGTCTGTCTTTACGTTGGTGAGGGACGTGTGAAACTGGCAGGAGGCAGGAATGCTGCAGCACGCTCAACCCCCTCACCTGAGCATCGCATAAGCAGCAGCCTTCACCCTCCAATCATTCAGACCCCTGCCCGCCTCCTCTCACTTGCCAGGTAGGGGGTACTCTTCTGTGGGCAGCTGCCAGGAAGTTCAATTCAGGTGTGGCAGTGCCAGAGGGCTCAGCCCACTCCTGCTCTCAGTCTCAGGCAGGCTGGGGCACAGGGAGCTGCCTCTCGCTGGGTACCTCACCCAAGGGGCCAATCCTCATGTGCCAGTGTTGGTGTGGAGGGAATCAGTGCCAAGCCCTGACATCCACTCCAGGTAGTGTCCAACACAGACCTCAGTAAACTCGACGACCGATGGAGCTTGTCTGAATAGAACTGGAGCCTCCGCCTGAACAAAAACTAACCAACGAGTAGAACTGGGAAACGCAGGAGCATAGTGGCAGCAGAGGGCATGTGAATGAGCGGATGTTGCAGGGGATATCAGCCCCCAACTCTCCTCTGTGTTTGATCAGTGCTGATCCCGGAGAGGCAGAAAGTCCCAACTAAAAAAGGACAAATAGAAATGTGAGGCCAGCCTAGTATCCAGAAACAGCACAGTATTTATTCCAGGTACTGAGATTACAGATAGATAATTTCTCTGCATTGCAGACTGATCTGAATGTTTATACATCTGTATTTACACATTTAAAATCTTTAATCTGTGACAGGTATTTACAGTATTGAGATCACATTCACATCTCTTACATTAACAGTATAGTTAATTTTTAATTTAAAAAAGCTGTTTGTTCAAAGAATGACAGGTTTACATGCACCAATCAAACCGTCAACACCTGAATTCCCACTAGATGCCACTCACTCCTTCATTCACAGACAGCACCCAGTCGCTGAGCATCTCTCGGGAACACAGGAACATTCTGGTCTGGACATAATCTACAGGCCCTTAGAAAAGTGGGGATTCTGGGAGGGGTGGGGTCTGGCTGCTCATCACTTCAGTTAAGATACAGGGTTGGGGAAGGGGTGTAACTTTCCTCTCCCACTCCCCACGTCTCCCAGTGAAGTCAGCAGTTAGATAGACACACACACACACACTCCAGTAAGATCCATCTCTCTAATCTCACTGGACTCACTTCAGCAGAACATTCTTTGGGTCAAAGAAATACTTTTATTGATTTTTGTTCACAAGCACCAAGACTGAAGACCAAACAAATGCAACAGTTTAAATTTGCAGAGATGGGTTGAAAACCTGCAGGTCCCACAGCTCCGCAACTGTTCCCACTTCTGTGGTGGCGGGGAGCTAACTGGCCGCTGTTAAATGGACACCATCCTGTTACCAGCCAGGTTAAACCCAAATTCAACAGCTCATTGTCGCTCGAATGGACAGGAGCTAGAGGCTGCAGAATCTCCTGGAACTAACAGAGCTCCTGGGTAACCAGCTCACACAGCCTCTCACTTTGGACACTTGTGAAACATGATTATAACATGAAAGGACAGCTCAAACCAGGGCCATCATGCACCCAGCCCATGACTGAATGTAAAATCAAAATGTGCAAAAAATCATTTGTATTTATACCCCAATATCAGTTACAGCTAAACTACATTCACCAAGAATTGATCCCAGTGCCTGTGAAAGCTAGGCTGCAGCCCAATCAAATCCAAGTTTGTGTCCTTCAAACATCAACATGAGAGGCAGTGATTCCACCCACACCTGCTCAGCAACATTCAGGTCTTTCTGCTCCATCACTGTTGGTCTCCAAACTGGAAGCAGCCTGTACAAATCGGCCTGGCAGTGTACTCAGTGGGAGAGGCAGTGAGGTCGTATGTCCCAAGGATCCCAAACATTCTTTCACGGGGAGGGTGGAGCACGGGTCCTGAGGAGAGAGGCCCATGAGGATACGCCAAACCTGGGCGTTGGAGCTCAGGCTGCTTCTTAGGTTGAAAGCTGCTACGGTCTTCGTGCCTGACCTGAATTTACAACACACGTTTCAGTCAGTGAATGTTCGATGAGCAGAAAGACACGGAGAGAAACCGATAAAACTCCCAGCCGAATCTCAGACATCAGCAGCCCTCAGTACCTGGTCTGAGGGTTTATACAGAAACTGGTCATAGGAACATGGGCCAGATCCTTGTACCTGACCCAGGGGTTAATAAAGAGATTGGACCCTTGTACCTGACCTAGGGGTTAATAGAGAGACTAGACCCTTGTACCTGATTCAGGGATTTATACAGAGACTGGACCCTTGTTGCTGGCCCAGGGGTTTACACAGAGACTCGACCCTTGTACCTGGCCTGGGAAAGCTGTCTTCCCCCCCATTAAGATGTCTGTACCGAGCCTGTTGCTGCTACGGCCCAGGACAGCTTCACATCCCGAGGGACTCCAGGCAATCCCAGGAAATGCAAACAGGTAAGAGCCTTGACTCCGGGGGCACTCCGATCCTGGATAGCTGGACTCCGGGGGCACGCCGATCCCTGATAACCGGAAGAACACTGGGGTTAGATTTGAGGGCCAGCTTTTCACCAGGACGAGGCATCCACTGTAGCTTTTTATAACGAATCAGGTACAAGGTGGAATGATTTGTTTTATATCCAGTGAATCAGGCTCTGCTCAGATAGCCAGAAACACTAAAGACCCCCAATAAAGTAAGATCACCATCAGACCCTCCGTAACAATCAGCTCCAAGCCCACGGTGATGGTCTGAGTTAATGCGCAGGGCTGGTTTGTGCTGAACACAGTCAGGGGTCACCACCCAGGGACCCTGGAGCAAGTGTGTATGAAAATCATGTGTCAGCGATTGTCCATCAGTATGACATGTATGTACATACACGCAGAGACACAGACCAGGGGCCAGTGCCCCAGTGTAGTCAGTATCTGCAGCAAAGGAGAAATTAGAGAATAAAATAGGAGGCAGGATGAAAGGAAAGTCTTGTTGCTGTTTTATGAAGAGTCCTGACTGTGTCCCCAGCTCTGCATGGACGTTCCACGCTTAACGCTACAAACCCCAGCCCTAGTGCACAGATGACCATTTATGACAGGGTGTGAATTCACAGGGTTTGGGAGAGTCAAAGAACCAGCCCTTCTCAACCAGCAGGAGCACCACCTAATCGATCACATGACACGGAACAAAGTGAACCAGTGGCGAACAGTAAACAGCTACAAGGGAGGGTGAGGCCTTTTACCATCTGCCACACTTTGTAGGGTTCAAGTTAACTGTGTCACTTAGCTGTACACAAATAACTACTCCAACTCAATACTGATCGTACACATCGCAAGGTGACAGCTTATCAAATGCTAAGAGGGGCTTTTCCCAAAGGGCAGGGAGTTTAGCGGAGAGTGGGTCTGAGATCACTCAGTTATACACACTCTGCTCTAAGTGCTTTACAGATCAACTCAGCGAGCAGAGAGTCTCAATCAGCTTTATAGACGCTCCCTGCTCAGTGCTCCTTTAGAGACTCTCCCTATGCTTCTTAGTGCTGTTAGAGACGCTCCCTGCTCGCTGCGTTTCTGTGCTCCTTTAGAGATGCTCCATGTTTCTCAGTGCTCCTTTAGAGATGCTCCCTGAGTTTCTCAGTGCTCATTTATAGACGTTCCCTGCTCCGTGTTTCTCAGTGCTCCTTTATAGAGTCGCTCCCAGCATGTGGTAATACAATCTTTCTTTGGCGAGAGACATTTTCTGCTTTCTTTCCTTTAATAAAAGGTATTCCAGTCAGCATGAGCAAAAGAATGTTTGGGCCTCTCTGAAAGCAGCGAAGTGTGTTCTGAAGAAATGGGGTAGGCTGCGGGAGGGAGGCTCAGTAGGAGGCTGTGGGAGAGACGGTCAGTGCCAGGCTGTGGGAGGGAGGCTCAGTAGGAGGCTGTGGGAGAGACGGTCAGTGCCCGGCTGCAGATTGCCTGCAATGGAAGGTCTGATTGAAATGGACCATAATGACGGTCAGTTCCAGCGAATCTCCTGAGTCAGGACTGGCATCAAATAGATTGCACATCACCCGAAGACGAAGAAGGGAAAGGGCTGCATGGGAACACGTGACGCGGGAACAAGACGTGGCAATACGTGACGTGGGAACACGCAATGCTGCGTGGGAACACGTGACTTGGGAACACGACGCTGCACGGGAACACGTGATGCTGCACAGCCCACTTCCTACAGGCTCTTTTATTGCTCTTCCAGTACAAAATAGTTTTTTTCCCCTTCACAATAATCATCACTTGGAATTAAACAGGGTGAGATTGGGGTGGCGGGGGTCACCTCCCACAGGGAATGGAGTTAAAAAAGGATTCCCCCACAGTAGTGATTGGGGAGAAGGGGCAGTGACTGCCTACACCTGGGAAATGAGCTGCATGTTAAAGCTGGGTGAGCGGGATTGTTTGGTAAGAGGAGCTCCCGGGGAGAGCAGGTCCTTGCCCTCACCACCTCGGCCCAGCCGCTCCTCTTGGAGGCTGATGGTCGAAAACCTGTTGGTGTTACCGAGAGCCAGATTGGAACCCCCGTCCGGGGCCTGGCTCCCGTTCACCCGATCGTAGGATTTGGTGGAGGAGGTGCTGGCCGTCCGCACCATGCCAACAGCTGCTGCTTTAGGCACTGGCTGACCACTCGCAATCATCAGGTGTTTCTTCACAGGAGTCAGCTCCATGGCGTCTGTGGCAGGGCAGGCTGGCGGCAGCTTGCGACCACCCGTGTCCCTGCTAATCTCAGCCGGCCCCTCGGCCTTGGACAGCACCGTCTGGTCTTTGTCTTTGTCTTTGCCTATCAGGCTGCTGGGACCTTTCTTCAGGCTGCTGCTCTTGGACCCACTTGGCTGACTGCTACTGGAGGCCCCCGATGAGAATCCCTCGTCGGCGTCGGTAAAGTGGACGGTCTCCTCTCCCTTGTTAGCACCGTTCAGATCTGTGAAACAAACGGAAAGGACAGATTACACACGCGCCAGAAGTAACAGTCAATGGAATTTCCCAGGAAAAAGCCACAGAATCAAGACTCTCACACCAGAAACCCCAGCACTCGGTCCCTCACACACACACACACCACAAACCCCAGCACTCGGTCCCTCACACACACACACACACCACAAACCCCAGCACTCGGTCCCTCACACACACACACCACAAACCCCAGCACTCGGTCCCTCACACACACACACACACCACAAACCCCAGCACTCGGTCCCTCACACACACACCACAAACCCCAGCACTCGGTCCCTCACACACACACACCACAAACCCCAGCACTCGGTCCCTCACACACACACCACAAACCCCAGCACTCGGTCTCTCTCACACACACCACAAACCCCAGCACTCGGTCCCTCACACACACCACAAACCCCAGCACTCGGTCCCTCACACACACACACACACCACAAACCCCAGCACTCGGTCCCTCACACACACACACACACCACAAACCCCAGCACTCGGTCCCTCACACACACACCACAAACCCCAGCACTCGGTCCCTCACACACACACACACCACAAACCCCAGCACTCGGTCCCTCACACACACACACACCACAAACCCCAGCACTCGGTCCCTCACACACACACCACAAACCCCAGCACTCGGTCCCTCACACACACACACACCACAAACCCCAGCACTCGGTCCCTCACACACACACCACAAACCCCAGCACTCGGTCCCTCACTCACACACACACCACAAACCCCAGCACTCGGTCCCTCACACACACACACACCACAAACCCCAGCACTCGGTCCCTCACACACACACACACCACAAACCCCAGCACTCGGTCCCTCACACACACACCACAAACCCCAGCACTCGGTCCCTCACACACACACACACCACAAACCTCAGCACTCGGTCCCTCACACACACACACACACCACAAACCCCAGCACTCAGTTCCCAAGTTTAAGAGTGACATGCTTAAATCAGAAACTAGAGTCTTAAACTTAAATAAAGCCAAATACATAGGTATGAGGGGCAAGTTCCCAAGATAGAATGGGAAATTAAATTAAAAATATGGTATATAAGCAATGGCAAACATTTAAAGAAATATTTCAATATTCTCAACGAATATACATTCCATTGAGAAATAAAAACTCCACGGGAAAAGTGTGGCTAACTAAAGAACTTAAGGATAGTATTAGGTTGAAAGAAAGAGGCTTGTAATGTTGCGAAGGAGAGTAGTAAGCCTGAGGATTGGGAGAATTTTAGAAACCAGCAAAGGACAACCAAAAAATTAGAATCATAGAAGTTTACAACATGGAAACAGGCCCTTCGGCCCAACATGTCCATGTCGCCCAGTTTATACCACTAAGCTAGTCCCAAATTGATGAGAGAAAATAGAATATGAAAGTAAACTAGCAAGAAATATAGAAACAGATTGTAAGAGCTTCTACAAGGATGTAAAAAGGAAGAGATTAGCAAAAGTAAACACTGGTCCCTCAGAGGCTGAAGCAGGAGAAATTATAATGGGGAATCAGGAAATGGCAGAGACGTTAAACAAGTATTTTGTATCTGTCTTCACAGTAGAAGACACACACACACACAAAAAAAATCACACCAGAAATAGTGGGGAACCAAGGAGTAAATGAGAGTGAAGAACTTAAAGTAATTAATATCAGTAGAGAAAAAGTAATAGGACTAAAAGTTGATAAATCCCTGGACCTGATGGCCTACATCCGAGGGTTCTAAAAGAGGTGGCTGCAGAGATAGTGGATGCATTGGTTATGATCTTCCAAAATTCCCTAGATTCTAGAACAGTCCCAGCAGATTGGAAGGTAGCAAATGTAAGCCCGCTATTCAAGAAAGGAGGGAGAGAGAAAACAGGGAACAAGGTTGCCAGTTGGCCTGACATCAGTCGTCGGGAAAATGCTGGAATCCATTATTAAGGAAGTGGTAACAGGGCACTTAGAAAATCATAATATGATTAGGCAGAGTCAACATGGTTTTATGAAATGGAAATCGTGTTTGACAAACCTATTGAAGTTTTTTTGAGGATGTAACTAGCAGGGTAGATAAAGGGGAACCAGTGGATGTTGTACATTTGAATTTTCAAAAGGCATTCGATAAGGTGCCACATAAAAGGTTGTTACACAAGATAAGGGCTCATGGGGTTGGGGGTAAATATTAGCATGGAGAGAGGATTGGTTATCGGACAGAAAAAAAGTAGGGATAAACGGGTCATTTTCATGTTGGCAGACTGTAACTCGTGGGGTGTCACAAGGATCGTGCTTGGGCCTCAGCTATTAAAATCTATATTAATAACTTAAATGAAGAGACAGAGTGTTAAGTATCCAAATTTGCTGACGATACAAAGCTAGGTTGGAAAGTAAGCTGTGAGGAGGTCACAGTGTCTGCAAAGGGATATAGACAGGTTAAGTGAGTGGGCAAGAAGGTGGCAGATGGAGTATAATGTGGGGAAATGTGAGATTATTCACGTTGGTAGGAAGAATAGAAAAACAGAATATTTTTTTAAATGGTGAGAAATTATTAAATGTTGGTGTTCAGAGGGATTTGGGTGTCCTCGTACAAGAAACACAAAGTTAGCATCCAGGTACGCAAGCCACTGGAAGGTAAATGGCATGTTGGCCTTTATTGCAAGGGGTTGGAGTACAAGAGTAAGGAAGTCTTGCTACAGTTGAGTAGAATGGACCTATACTCTCCGGAGTTTAGAAGAATGAGAGGTGATCTCATTAAAACAGACAAGATTCTGAGGGAGCTTCCCAGGGTAGATGCTGAGAGGTTGTTTCCCCTGGCTGGAGAGTCTAGAACTAGAGGGCATTGTCTCAGGATAGGGGGTTGGCCATTTAAGACTGAGATGAGGAAGAATTTCTTCACTCAGAGGATTGTGAATCTTTGGAATTCTCTACCCCAGAGAGCTGTGGATGCTGAGTCATTGAATATATTCAAGGCTGAGACACAGATTTTTGGACTATAGGTGAATCAAGGAATATGGGGATCGGGCAGGAAAGGGAGTTGAGGTTGAAGATCAGCCATGATCTTAACGAATGGTGGAGCAGACTCAAGGAGTCATATGGCCTTCTCCTACTTCTTATGTTCTCACACTCAAACCACAAACCCCAGCACTCGGTCCCTCACACACACCACAAACCCCAGCACTCGGTCCCTCACACACACACACACCACAAACCCCAGCACTCGGTCCCTCACACACACCACAAACCCCAGCACTCGGTCCCTCACACACACACACACACCACAAACCCCAGGACTCGGTCCCTCACACACACACCACAAACCCCAGCACTCGGTCCCTCACACACACACACACCACAAACCCCAGGACTCGGTCCCTCACACACACACCACAAACCCCAGCACTCGGTCCCTCACACACACACCACAAACCCCAGCACTCGGTCCCTCACACACACACCACAAACCCCAGCACTCGGTCCCTCACACACACCACAAACCCCAGCACTCGGTCCCTCACACACACACCACAAACCCCAGCACTCGGTCCCTCACACACACACCACAAACCCCAGCACTCGGTCCCTCACACACACACCACAAACCCCAGGACTCGGTCCCTCACACACACACCACAAACCCCAGCACTCGGTCCCTCACACACACCACAAACCCCAGCACTCGGTCCCTCACACACACACCACAAACCCCAGCACTCGGTCCCTCACACACACCACAAACCCCAGCACTCGGTCCCTCACACACACACACACCACAAACCCCAGCACTCGGTCCCTCACACACACCACAAACCCCAGCACTCGGTCCCTCACACACACACACACACCACAAACCCCAGGACTCGGTCCCTCACACACACACCACAAACCCCAGCACTCGGTCCCTCACACACACACACACCACAAACCCCAGCACTCGGTCCCTCACACACACACCACAAACCCCAGCACTCGGTCCCTCACACACACACCACAAACCCCAGGACTCGGTCCCTCACACACACCACAAACCCCAGCACTCGGTCCCTCACACACACCACAAACCCCAGCACTCGGTCCCTCACACACACACACCACAAACCCCAGCACTCGGTCCCTCACACACACACACCACAAACCCCAGCACTCGGTCCCTCACACACACACACACCACAAACCCCAGCACTCGGTCCCTCACACACACACACACCACAAACCCCAGCACTCGGTCCCTCACACACACACACACCACAAACCCCAGCACTCGGTCCCTCACACACACACACACCACAAACCCCAGGACTCGGTCCCTCACACACACACCACAAACCCCAGGACTCGGTCCCTCACACACACACCACAAACCCCAGCACTCGGTCCCTCACACACACCACAAACCCCAGGACTCGGTCCCTCCCACACACACCACAAACCCCAGCACTCGGTCTCTCACACACACCACAAACCCCAGCACTCGGTCCCTCACACACACACACCACAAACCCCAGCACTCGGTCTCTCACACACACACCACAAACCCCAGCACTCGGTCCCTCACACACACACCACAAACCCCAGGACTCGGTCCCTCACACACACACACACCACAAACCCCAGCACTCGGTCCCTCACACACACACACACCACAAACCCCAGCACTCGGTCCCTCACACACACACACACCACAAACCCCAGCACTCGGTCCCTCACACACACACACCACAAACCCCAGCACTCGGTCCCTCACACACACACACACCACAAACCCCAGCACTCGGTCCCTCACACACACACACCACAAACCCCAGCACTCGGTCCCTCACACACACACACACCACAAACCCCAGCACTCGGTCCCTCACACACACACACACCACAAACCCCAGCACTCGGTCCCTCACACACACACACACACACACACACACACACACACACCACAAACCCCAGCACTCGGTCCCTCACTCACACACACCACAAACCCCAGGACTCGGTCCCTCACACACACACCACAAACCCCAGCACTCGGTCCCTCACACACACACCACAAACCCCAGCACTCGGTCCCTCACATATACACACACAACTTGCATTTATGTAGCACCTTTAACGTAGTTAAACGTCCGAAGGAGCTTCACAGGAGCGTTATCAGACACATAACTGGATATTAGGACAGGTGACCTAATACTTGGTCTAAGGCAGGTTTTAAGGAGCGCCTTAAAGGAGAGATTGAGGGAGGGAATTCCAGAGGTAAGGGCCGAGGCAGCGGAAGGCACAGCTGCCAATGGTGGGGCGAAGGAAGTCTGGGATGTGCAAGAGGCCAGAATTGGAGGAACACAGACTTCTCACAGGGTTGTAGGGCTAGAGGAGGTTAGGGAGACAAGGAGGGGCAAAGCCATGGAGAAATTTGAACATGAGGATGAGAATTTTAAATTCAAGGCATTGCTGGACCGGGAGGTGACCTTGGGCACAGGGGTGATGGATAAACGGGACTTGGTGCAAGTTAGGTTACGGGCAGAGTTTTGGATGAGCTCAAGTTTACAGAGGGTGCAAGGTGGTAATCCGACCAGGAGAGCATTGGAAGATTCAAGTATGGAGGTATTAAAAGTATGGATGAGGGTTTCAGCAGCAAACGAGCGGAGGCAGGGCCGGAGACGGGTGATGTTACGAAGGTGGAAGTGGACGGTTTATGGTGACGGAGAGGATATGGGGTCGGAAGCTCAGCTCAGGACGCCACAGTTGCGAACAGTCTGGTTCAGCCTCAGACAGTGGCCAGGGAGAGGGATGGAATCGGCGACTAGGGAACAGAGTTTGTGGCGGGCAGCAAAGACAATGGCTTCAGTCTTCCCAATATTTAATTTTAGTAAATTTCTGTTCATCCAATACTGGATGAAGGACAAGTAGTGTGACAAATCAGAGGCAGTGGAAGGGTCGAGAGCTGGTGAGGTAGAGCTACGGGTCATCTGCGTACATGTGGAACCCGACTCCATGTCTTCGGATAATGTCGCCGAGGCGCAGCATGTAGATGAGGAAGAGGAGGGGACCAAGGATAGATCCTTCAGGAGGGAAATCAGAAAACATTTTTTCACATAAAGGGTAGTGGAAATCTGGAACTCTCTTCTCCAAAAGGGTATGGATGCTGGGGGTCAATTGAAATTTTCAAGACTGAGAGCAACAGATTTTTGTTGTGCAAGGCTAGGAAGGGATATGAAGCTAAGGTGAGTAAATGAAGTTGAGGTACAGATCAGCCACGATATAAGTGAATGGCAGAACAGACCTGATGGGCTGAATGGCCTACTCCTCTTCCTATGTTCCATCAGGAAGGTAATGGCTTGGCATTAGGAATAGCTGTACATCCAGTTATGAAGTTAAAAATAGTTCATGGGTCTGACAATACAACAACAACTTGTGCCTTTAACATAGTAAAACGTCCCAAGGCGCTTCACAGAAACGATCAGACAAAACGTGACAACGAGCCACATGGAGATATTAGGACAGATGACCAAAAGCTTGATCGAAGAGGTAGGTTTTAAGGAGCATCTTAAGGAGGGGAGAGAGATTGAGAGGTGGAGAGATTTAGGGAGGGAATTCTAGAGCTTAGGGTCTAGGCAGCTGAAGGCACTGCCACCAGTGGTGGAGCAAACAAAAATCGGGGATGCACAAGGAGAGTGGGGGCATCACAGGCAGAATAAAATAGGCTTGGCCCTCCCGAGGCACCCGATCAAACCAGGGCATACCCGATCTTGAGCCACTCCACAAGCTAGCTGTTTCATGGCAAATGCAGAGTTCACATAAATGAAATGTGGCTCCTGTTTTGTTTGGTTAGCCAGATATCTGACACCATGTTTGAGTCTCCAGACCAAGGTATCAGAGTCTACAGATGTAGTGTTTGTTTGCCTGGCATGGAATGCACACACTGACTCTTAGGGACAATCCCTCTCCCTCATCTCAGTCCAGACAGTTTAGGCACAGGCTGGCAACAGCCAAGAGTTAGAGATGCCAAAATGTGCACAGGATGCTGCTGGAGTCTAACTAAAACCATACGCCATACCACACACAACACTGGTGAGCTTCTCACCATCAGCCTAGAAGCACCCAGGAGCCAGGTGGGTAGAATCCCAGCCCCCAGCGATAGGTTCCATCAACGAGCCAGGCCAGCTAGTCAATCGCCACTAGTGCCCACTCAGGGGGACTGAGACTCTGCCTAACCCAGGTATTGGGTCACCAAATCTGCCAGAGTGCTGACTCATTGCCAAGCTTCCATCAGCAGGCTTGAAGTCAACTTGAGTAGATTTTTTATCTCCTCTCCCCCGAGGACAGTGATTAAATGTATATGTAGTGGCAAAACCAATCTAACCTTGTGCCCAGTATTCATGAACTGCAGAGGGTGCTCTGCTGTCTGTGGCCGGCCCACATATCATTGGCTTCACCGGTATGGCGAGCAGAGATAGTGAAGGGGGTTAAAGAGATGTGTGTGTTTCGGTCGGTGCGTCTCCCATCTCCACCATCGTGGCTCAGAGAGTGTGCAGGGTTCAATGAATCTCTCGGCCCGTCGGCTGCTGAATGGGGGTGGGGGGTGAGTCCAGGCCGGACTCGGTACGGGAGAGTCGTTTTCTCCACAACTGGTTTTGGGGTCTAATGAATGACCTCTCCCAAGCAGTGCGATTTATTGTTGGGGTCCTGGATAAAATGGGGCAGTTGAGAAGTAGGCTGTTTGGTGAGCAACAGCAACGTCACAGGTTCAATCCTCATTCACCTACCTAACTGCAGCGGAACAGCTGGCTCCCGCTTACAATGACCTGTGTATTTTGAGGAGGGGGTTTGTTCAAGTCCCTGATACTCAGTAGTCCCAACACACGATGAAAGAAGCTCAGCGGGTGGTGTCGATTTGGATTTCTACAGAACTCCTGATACAGCTCCGCACGGATGGCTATGGGATGTCATTGATTGTGACGGATTGAGAGCGGTTATTAACGGGAAGGGTTCAGATTCGGCCGAGTGACATTTATCCATGGTTTTGAGCAGGGGATCATTGAGTGGTTGATACTCCGAGGAGTTGATTAGTAAGTTATAAAGCTGATTTAGGTACGGGCGCCCATTGCACATAATTGAGCTGAAAGGGAATCAGTGGACACTGACGTCACTAAAGGCCACAATGTGAGGTGGCAAAAAAAAAGAAGGTTGGAGGTAAAGGCGATCACTCAGGGTTAATTAGAATCTTGGTACGCACCACCTAACCGGGTCCAGTTTTGGCCCCCACATTGAAGTTCCAGAGAGGTTGCAGAGAAGGGTCATGGGGATGTGTTCATTTTTGATCTACTCATAATACTTGCTATTGCTCAGTGCTAAATCTCCATCCTGTAAATCTCTGGCTGCACCCTCTATCTCTACTGCTCTCCCTATTTTAGTCTCATTAGCAAATTTGACAAGTTCACAGTTGGTTAGTTTATGTCAATTAGTAACCACAAGGGTCCAAGCACTGAACCCGCAGGACTCCACTCAACCCCTCCCACCAGTCTGACATTACACCCCTCACATGCACTCTCAGCCTGTTTTTTAAGCAGCCTCATGTTTGAATCAGAAGATTGTGGGTTCAAGTCCCGCTCCAGAGATTTGAGCCCATAATCCAGGCTGACATTCCTGGGCAGTACTGCACTGTCGGAGGTCGCCTTTCAGATAAGGCCCCGTCTGCCCCCTCAGGTGAATGTAAAAGATCCCATGGCACTATTCAAAGAAGAGCAGGGGAGTTCTCCCTGGGGTCCTGACCAATATTTATCCCTCAACGAACATCACTAAAACAGATTATCTGGTTATCACATTGCTGTTGGTGGGAGCTTGCTGTGCACGAATTGGCTGCTGCATTTCCCCACATTACAACTTCAAAAGTACTTAATTGGCTGTAAAGTACTTTGGGACATCCTGAGGTTGTGAAAGGCGCTATATAAATGCAAGTTTGTTCTTTTACTCAAATAAATGTTTAATTTATAGCCTTTCATGTGGAACTTCATTACAAGTTTTCTGGAAGTCCAAATAAACTATTTCACAGGTAGTTCCACAACCTACTTCATCTATGACATTAAACAAGGAGCTGAGGAGGTTTGTGAGGCAGGGAATCCCCACTCATCCACTCTGGCCATTTCTCATTGAATTATTGCCCAGGTTCTCCTCCAGCAGAGACCCTATTCCGAGGGGTATTATTTCACCTCTTTTAGGTTAAGGAGCCTTAGTGACATCATGGACATAAGGGAAATGATTTCTGAGTTGAGAGCACACTCTACCTTTTGAGGTGGGAGTTAAAAATCAGACATTTCCGAAGGGTTTTGCTTGCATTAAAATGTCCAGTCCTTTTCATTACACCCGACACACAAACAGAACATTTCCTCTCGAGCTGACACTGCAGTGCAGATAATCTGAACTCAATGTAAGCACTCAGCTACATTTTGATTTTAAGATAGTCACTGTGAGGACTGCAAGACAACGAATCTTCAAAACTTCATTAACATCTGATCAAACGCATTCAATTCAACTTTGTTTCGCTCCATCTGTCAGTGAGGTAAGCTAAAGCAATCCAGCACTCTCCTCTTGACCAGTTACATACTCCGCCCTTGCTGCTCAGCATTCAAACAGTCTAAATTAAGCACACAGCACAGCAAGAGAAGCACACACAGCCATGCAGCGAAGCATTCAGTGCCAAAGTATGGACACTGCAGCCTCCACATCCAGCGACAGACTCCCACTGCACCCAGTAAAGGAATTCAAACCAGAGCAGGCTGCAGCTTTGATAACACTCCTGCTCAGACATCCCCAGCACAGGTCGACAGTGTAACATCTGCTTTTAAACTTACCACCAATCACCACTTTTATATAATGAGGATCAAAGTCAAAGTCAGTGGCATTTGAAATAAATTCTGAGGAATATAATTAAATCTAGGTTTTTAAAAGTTATTTCCGTGTCATCCCAAACCCCCTCCCCAAAAAAACTCAACAAAGGGGGCTCCGTGCACCCGACCAATCAGGTGGCGGCTCGGTGTAATGTAACCCCCCTGCCAAGGTTTCCCCGCCTTTCCTGGTCTCCTGACACATTTTGTTTCTGTCGGTTGCTACAAGCTGCATTTATCGAGTGGTTGAACCAGACACAGATCAGTAAAGACCTGGGTTTCACCAACTATGGACTCTGCTGATCTCAGGGTCACAGCTATTGGCCTCAGTGAACCCTGGGTTAGAGAGTGGGGGAAATCAGCTAGGGTCCCTGCTCCTGATCACTGTCCACTGACCCCTGGAATGGAGAGAGGGAAATCAGCCAGGGTCCCTACCCCTGATCACTGTCTAGTGAACCCAGCTAGATAGTGATTGTGTGGTTTCTGGGTGAGGATCAGCTCTGATGCCCCCAGTAGAGGGTGGGGGCAAGGGAGGGAGGGGGTGAGCGAGAACAGGAACAGTTTAGGATTGGGGGGAGCTCACTGGCTCCACACAGCACTTCCAGCATTTGTGTTTTATTTAAACAAAATGTTCTCAGTAGTTTTGCTTCAATTCCTCGTTGCAAATGATAAAGGAACAGCAGCGATGTTGAGGGGTGAAGCATCCAGTTGTGAGGAACTGCAATGGAAAGACGCATTAGAGGGAGTTGTTTCAGCAATCCGAGAACTCCCCGAATGAACAGGCAGGATGAAGGGTGGGGGATGAGATGCGGGAGCAAGAACATGCAGATGGCAGTCAACGAGCACAGCCCCATCGGACAGCCTTCGAAGCCGAGCGGTCAGCCTGTTGGATTGCCCTTCGCCATGCTTTGTCATCACAGCAGCAGAATGCACGTTTGTAAACAGAGGATCCGGCCCGGCACAGCACAGTACATGAATGATACTACCTGACCGGCTGCTAGCAAAGGGGGAATGCGTTAATACACCCTGGGATAGTGGATACAGGCACTGGGATGAAAAAAGGCCCTGCTTGGGGACAAAGAGCCTCGGCTGTCTTCCAGCATCCTCACTGATCTCTGCCTCCTCATCTCTGGCCTACCCTCTGCCGTTGTCATAGACGCCGGTTCCTGCAGAATGCGCCCGGGGGATATTCGCGTCCCCTCCCCATTCCTCTTGCGCTCTCCGGCCAATTCAGACGGGTCACGGGCTGGGGAGGTGGGGTCGTTTGACTCAGCATCAATTGTGAAGTCAACACAATCTGGGATTCAACACAAAACATTTAGTGTTTCCCCATCCAGCTGGGCCTGTTGCAAGCCACAAGGAAAAGGCAGCGTGAAGATAACACAGTACAGAGAAAGAGACAACAAAACAGACAGCAACGGGGAAAGTTGACAGACAGCTCAAAACAATGGTAATGTTGACATCAGACAGAGCCAAACCCGCAGATCCAGAACACAACCTCATACCGTCCAAGGGGCCTGCGCCTGCACTGACCGGAGGGGCCTGCGCCTGCACTGACCGGAGGGGCCTGCGCCTGCACTGACCGGAGGGGCCTGCGCCTGCACTGACCGGAGGGGCCTGCGCCTGCACTTGGTTTGTTTTGGTTTTAAATTGAAAGGAAGCGGAGTTTGGAGTGTTTAACGGTAGAAGCACAGCATTACCATTTTTGATTTGATAAAAAACAGACTGCAGGAAACGAGCGCGTGTTGGGGAACAAATGTTTTGTAACAAAAGTAGCTCGAACATCAAAGACGAGGATTTTTCCAGCTGCTTACCTTCTCTCTTCCAGCGGTGCCTTCGTATTGACGCAGTGGTGATGGCGGTACGAGATATCCTAGGTGCTGTTGGCGTGACCTCCACCTGCAGACACCTCCGCCCCACTTTCGAAATATCAGGAGCATCGAAGGGTAACGAGCTCTTCATCGCATTAGCGACCTGTAGAAAACAAAACCAAAGTAAAGGTGGGAACGGAGAATGTAGATCAATAAGGAACTACACTCCATCGATATCGCACCAAGGCATGTAACTGAACACCATATTAGTACCAGACAACTCGACTGTTTGTATCTAGACTCCCCCTTTAAACTGGTATTATTAGTGTAATACACACTACTGTACCAGTATTGGTGTAACAGACGTCACTGTAGCAAAGCATTAGTATAACACAAAATATGATGTGTATTAGTGTAACAGACAGTACTGCACCAGCGTATCAGTGTAACACAGTAATGGACCAGAGTATTCGTGTAACAGACAGCACTCCGCCAGAGTATTACTGTAAAGTGGAAAGTATGTTATGAGTGCATCAGTGTAACACACTAATACTCTGGTACAGTACTGTACCAGGGTATTAGTGAGACAGTACTGCACCAAAGTATTAGTGTCACAGTACTGTACCAGAGCATTAGTGTAACACAGAAAGTATGGTATGAGTGTATTAGTGTAATAGACGGTACTGCACCAGAGTGTTAGTGTAATACACTAATACTGTGCAGTATTGTCTAACAGAGTTACGCACCAGAGTATAAGCGTAACATAGGAACAGGAGTAGGCCATTCAGCCCCTCGTGCCTGCTCTGCCATTTGATAAGATCATGGCTGATCTGTGATCTAGCTCCATATACCTGTCTTTGGCCCATATCCCTTAATACCTTTGGTTGCCAAAAAGCTGTCTATCTCAAATTTAAATTTAGCAATTGAGCTAGTATCAATTGCCATTTGCAGAAGAGAGCTCCAAACTTCGACCACCCTTTGTGTGTAGAAATGTTTTCTAACCTCACTCCTGAAAGGTCTGGCTCTAATTTTTAGACTGTGCCCCCTACTCCTAGAATCCCCAACCAGTGGAAATAGTTTCTCTCTATCCACCCTATCAGTTCCCCTTAATATCTTATAAACTTCGATCAGATCACCCCTTAACCTTCGAAACTCCAGAGAATACAACCCCAATTTGTGTAATCGCTCCTCGTAACTTAACCCTTGAAGTCCTGGTATCATTCTAGTAAACCTACGCTGCACTCCCTCCAAGGCCAACATGTCCTTCCGAAGGTGCGATGCCCAGAACTGCTCACAGTACTCCAGGTGCGGTCTAACCAGGGTTTTGTATAGCTGCAGCATAACTTCTTCCCCCTTGTACTCCAGTCCTAGATATAAAGGCCAGCATTCCATTAGCCTTATTAATTATTTTCTGCACCTGTTCATGACACTTGAATGATCTATGTACCTGAACCCCAAAGTCCCTTTGGACATCCACTGTTTTTAACTTTTTACCATTTAGAAAGTACCCTGTTCTATCCTTTTTTGATCCAAAGTGGATAACCTCACATTTGTCTACATTGAATTCTATTTGCCACAGTTTTGCCCATTCACCTAATCTATCAATATCCCTTTGTAATTTTATGTTTTCATCTACACTGCTTACAATGCCACCAACCTTTGTGTCATCGGCAAACTTAGATATGAGACTTTCTATGCCTTCATCTAAGTCGTTAATAAATATTGTGAATAATTGAGGCCCCAAGACAGATCCCTGCGGGACTCCACTAGTCACATCCTGCCAATGTGAGTACCTAACCATTATCCCTACTCTCTGTCGCCTTTCGCTCAGCCAATTTCCTAACCAAGTCCGTACTTTTCCCTCGATTCCATGGGCTTCTATCTTAGCTAACAGTCTCTTATGTGGGACCTTATCAAATGCCTTCTGGAAGTCCATATAAATAACATCCATTGACATTCCCCTGTCCACTACATTTAGTCACCTCTGCAAAAAATTCAATCAGGATTGTCAGGCACCTTTCACAAATCCATGCTGGCTCTCTCTGATTAACTGAAAATTCTCAAGGTGTTCAGTCACCCTATCCTTAATTATAGACTCCAGCAATTTCCCCAGAACAGATGTTAGGCTAACTGGTCTATAATTCCCTGGTTTCCCTCTCTCTCCTTTCTTAAAAAGCGGAGTGACATGTGCAATTTTCCAATCTAGAGTGACAGTTCCTGAATCTAGAGAACTTTGAAAGATTATAGTTAGGGCATCTGCAATGTGCTCACCTACTTCCTTTAAAACCCTGGGATGGAAACCATCTGGTCCTGGGGATTTGTCACTCTTTAGTGCTATTATTTTCTTCATTACTGTTGCTTTACTTGTGTTAATTTTATTGAGTCCTTGTCCCCGATTCAATATTAGATTTCTTGGGATTTCCGGCATGCTATCCTCTTTATCTACTGTAAATACTGACACCAAGTAATTGTTCAACATGTCCGCCATTTCCCCATTGTCAATGACAATATCCCCACTTTCAGTTTTTAAAGGGGCCAACACTGCTCCTGACCACCCTCTTTTTCCTAATATAACTATAAAAGTTCTTCGTATTGGTTTTGATATCCCTTGCAAGTTTCTTTTCATACTCTCTTTTTGTAGCTCTTACCATCTGTTTTGTGACCCTTTGTTGATCTTTGTATCTTTCCCATTCGCCAGGATCGGTGCCATTTTTTGCCTTTTTGTATGCCCTTTCCTTATGTCTTATACTATCCCTTACCTCTTTAGTTGTCCATGGCTGTTTTTTTTGGCAAGTAGAGTTCTTGCTCCTCAGGGGCATAAACCGGTTCTGTATCTCGTTAAATGTTTCCTTAAACATTTCCCACTGATCAGTCGTTTTACCCATTAACAGATTTGCCCAGTTTATTGTGGACTGTCTCTGTCTCATCCCATTGAAGTTGGCCTTACCCAAGTCTAGAATCTTAGCAGCTGATTCACTTTTTTTCCCTTTCAAACACTACATTGAACTCGATCATGTTATGATCGCTATTGGATAGATGTTCACGCACAGTTAAGCTGTTAACTAAATCTGGTACATTACTCATTACTAAATCTAGTATGGCTTGCCCCCTTGTTGCTTCTAGGACATACTGCTGTAGAAAACTATCCCGGACACACTCAAGAAATTCACTACCTTTCTGACAGTTGCTAGTCTGCTTTCCCCAATCTATGTGAAGGTTAAAGTCCCCCATTAAGACTACTATGCCTTTGTTACACGCTTGTCTAATCTCTGCATTTATAGAATCTAGCACTTCAGAGCTGCTGCCAGGGGTCCTATACACAACTCCCACTATAGTCTTAGATCCTTTCCTATTTCTCAATTCAACCCATAAGGTCTCTGTTGGCTGCTTACCTCTCATTATATCCTCCTTTATCATTGAACTGATTTCATGTCTAATCACTAAGGCTACTCCTCCCCCTCTTCCATTTTCCCTATCTCTCCTGTAGACCTTATAACCCGGTATATTTAGTTCCCAATCCTGACCATCCTGCAGCCATGTCTCAGTAATAGCTATCATGTCATACCCTCCAATTTGAATTTGAACCTGTAGTTCATTTAATTTATTCCTTATACTCCGTGCATTTGTATATAGAACTCTTAGTTGGGCCACACACCCTAGCCTGACCTTCAGCTTTGATGCTAGGTTAATCGCCTTACGCCTTCTAGTTTTCACTTTATCTGTAGTGCCTAAAGTACACTTTCTTTCTGCTGCTCTACGCTTTTCCCTTTTACTTGTTCTTGAACAACTGTTTGTATTGTAAATTTCCCCAGGTCTTCCCCTATCTTGCTGCTCTAACAGATGTCACTGCAGCAGAGCATTAGTAAAACACAAAATATGGTATGAGTGTATTAGTTAACAGATGGTACTGCATCAGAGCATGTGTAAGATAGTAGTGCACCAAAATATTAATGTGACAGTACATCAGAGTATTAGTGTAACAGACAATACTGCACCAGAGTATTCGTATAACACACAGTACTGCACGAGTATTAGTGTAACACAGACATCACTGTAGCAGAGCATTAGTATAACACAAAGTATGGTACGAGTGTATTAGTGTAACAGATAGTACCGCATCAGAATATGTGTAACATAGATAGTACTGCACCAGAGTATTAGTGTATCATCGACAGCTCTGCGCCAGAGTAGTGTAACACGAAAAGTATGGTATGAGTGTAACACACTGCACCGGAGTATTAATGTAACAGTATTGCAGAGTATTAATGTAACAAACAGCACTGCATCAGAGTATTAGTGTAACACTGAAAGTATGGTATGAGTATTAATGTAACAGACAGTACTGCACCAGAGTGTTACTGTAACAGACTGTACTGCTCCAGAATATGGTGTAACAGACCATACTGTACAAGAGTAGTAGTGTAACACAGGCAGCACTGTAGCAGAGCATTAGTGTAACATAGAAAGTATGGTATGAGAGTATTAGTGTAATAGACTACACTCTAGAGTATTGTTGCGGATTGTGTTTATTTCTTGATGGTAAAATTTCTTCTGTCCAGTACCTCCCTCCCCTCCCCCTATTTGCACACATGCACTCAGATCAACATGCCCTCTTCTCAGGGCTGGGACACTCTGGGGAGGGGGGAGGGACCCTCTGAGGTGTGGATATAATCCTTGTGTTTCGGATGCAGTAATTCACTTACCAGCAATGGCTGTGAGTACAGCTCTAACTGTGCCCGGTACACCAAGTCCTCCAGCGCCTCCTGGCCCAGCTCCCACTCCCCGTTGTATCTGCGGAAAAATAAAAAGGAGGAAAACTTCAAGAAAACATCCGCTACCGACAGATGGATTCACCATCAACTCAAGCTCCTCCTCGGACTCCATTTCCCCACCCCACTCCCAGACCACCAAATTCACACAACCCCTAAACCGCAGGCGGTGGAGACAGGTGGTGAGGTAGAGCTGGGTGTCGTCAGCGTACATGTGGAACCTGACTGTGTCTGCAGACGATGTCGCCAAGGGGCAGTAGATGGATGAGGAAGGGGAGGGGACCAAGAATAGATCCTTGGGGGACTCCAGCGGTCATGGTGCAGGGGAAGAGAGAAAAGCCATTGCAGGAGATTCTCTGGCTACAACTGGATAGACAAGAATGGAATCAGGCGAGGGCAGTCCCACCTGTCAGGACAATGGAGGAGAGGCGTTGGAGGAGGATGGTATGGTCAACTGTGTCACAGGCTGCAGACAGGTCAAGAAGGATGAGGAGGGATAGTTTACCATGGTCACAGTCACATAGGATGTCATTTGTGACTTTGATTAGGGCCGTTTCAGTACTGGGGCAGGGGGAAACCTGATTGGAGAGGTTCAAAAGTGGAGTTGTGGGAAGATGGGCACAGGTTTGGGAGGTGACAACACATTCAAGGACTAGTACCAATACCTTTAACAGTACCACCATAAACAGTACCAACACCACAGTACCTGTAGCAATAATAGCATCAACACACAAACAATACCAATAGCATTAGCAATATTACCATTAACAGTACTGTTAAAAGAATCAGTGCCAGTACCAATAGTAACACTAAAAGTACCAGTGAAACTTTTGATAGCTCCCACTGTCTCCTCTCCCACCCCCGGGTCGTCATGGTCGTCCTCCTTCTCCCCTCCTGCCCTCTCAGTGGCCCCCCACCCCTCACCCCCCCTGCCCTCTCAGTGGCCCCCCACCCCTCACCCCCCCTGCCCTCTCAGTGGCCCCCCACCCCTCACCCCCCCTGCCCTCTCAGTGGCCCCCCACCCCTCACCCCCCCTGCCCTCTCAGTGGCCCCCCCACTCTCTCCCTGCCCAATCTCAAGGTTAATAAAGGAATCCAAATATACTTCATGAATTTAAGCAGTTTGCCTTAGCAGCATTGTACAGTGTGGGTAAGGTAATAAACTACTCAGCTACAAATCTACCATCCCTGATGCTTTGGGATTCTGTGACCGTGGAATATCCCACACCGGCCAGTGAACTCTTGCTCCCTGGGACTCAACAACACTGGCACAGCAATACCGACAACAGCGTGCGTGGGAAGTAGTTGGAGCAGGGAAAGTCGAGCTGCGAGATCTCGTTGAGGTTGGGGGCAGTGCTGCCGAGCTTCTGGGGGTTTTGGGGGGTGGGGGGTGGGGCGGCCCCAAAGAGTCGGGCCACTGGTCTGACCCCACGTTTACACTCCAACTTTAGCCATGCAGCAACATGGAAACTTCCTCGTAGTAACGTCAGTGTTTGAAAGCGAACACAGCCTTTGCCAGAGAAAGGACTTTTAATAATACAATGACTTACCTTAGACAGGGTTTACTGCTGGCAACTACAGTAATAAGTAGGTGAGTAAACAGACAGTATCAACCCCACCCCTTCCTACTCACATTGTATGATAGACACCAGTCAGCATCTGCACCATAAACTCTGGGTCCAGCACCACCCGACCACAAGTCTCACTCCACACCTTCTGCCGTTGTCGTGGAAACCCAGTAATACACAACCTATTGATAGGGAAGAGCCAGGTATTAGTAAACAGCATGTTACTCTGGTGCAACACAGATTCACTCAGTTATGGTTATTAAATGCAGAACTTTAACCTGTCAACACAAGGTGGCAAAGTTTAATATTTATTTGTGTAAAACCAGGACAACGGGCTGTCCACAGGCCCGTCAGGTTTATCCAGTCAGTAGTTGAGCCTGACGATTACAGACCAGGAGCAGCCCAGGTGCAGTGTTTGTTGAT
This sequence comes from Heptranchias perlo, assembly GCF_035084215.1. Classification (NCBI taxonomy): domain Eukaryota; kingdom Metazoa; phylum Chordata; class Chondrichthyes; order Hexanchiformes; family Hexanchidae; genus Heptranchias; species Heptranchias perlo. The sequence goes on from NC_090331.1 coordinate 82,172,342, forward strand.
CTAGGCTGCGGCCTGCATAAGCAGTCAGGGTTCCCAGTCACCCTGACCACAAAATGCAGCAATGACACAGGCTTGGCTGTGATGCACCCATGGTCAACTTAACCATAAGTCACAGTCTCAAGATAAGGGGTCGGCCATTTAGGATTGAGATGAGGAAAAAATTCTTCACGAAGGGTTGTGAATCTTTGCAATTCTCTACCAGAGGGCTGTGGATGCTGAGTCGTTGAGTATATTCAAGACTGAGATCGATAGATTTTTGGCCACTAAGGGAACCAAGGGATATGGGGATCGGGCGGGAAAGTGGAGTTGAGGTAGAGGATCAGCCATGATCTTATTGAATGGCTGAACAGGACGAGAGGCTGTATGGCCTATTCCTGCTCCTATTTCTTATGTTCTTAACCTGCTGACATCAACTGCCAGCGCTCGCAAAGAATCATAGAACTTCACAGCATGGAAGGAATCCATCTGTTTTTCACTCCTGTGCCCTCTCACCGAAAGAGCTCCCCCCTCAGTCCTTTTTCCCTGCCTTCTCCCCATTTGGCCCATTCCCCTCTGCCCCCTCTCTGAAAGAGCTCCCCCCCTCAGTCCCATTCCTGTCCTTTCCCCATTTGGCCCATTGCCTCTGTACCCTCTCTCCTCCCTCCAGGGGGCGTGGGGGAGTAGAGCGGCCTCACCAAATTCCCAGATGCTGCCTCCTCAATGGGGGTGAGGTAAGGAATCCCGAACGCAGGAGGGGGTCAATGAGGTAAATCTAGTCCAACAACAAAAACCAGTCCAGGTATCACACCATCGATAATCGGCACCTGCCCAGGAGATGGTCAAATAATCATGGCAGCGAGAAATGAGATCTGCTCGGTGTTTTGTACAGTGATTCGCCAACACACAGATGGACAGAGTCCCCGGGGGAGGGAGGGAACCCCTCGCCAACACACAGGTGGACAGAGTCCCCGGGGGAGGGAGCGAACCCCTCGCCAACACACAGGTGGACAGAGTCCCCGGGGGAGGGAGTGAACCCCTCGCCAACACACAGGTGGACAGAGTCCCCGGGGGAGGGAGTGAACCCCTCACCAACACACAGGTGGACAGAGTCCCCGGGGGAGGGAGCGAACCCCTCGCCAACACACAGGTGGACAGAGTCCCCGGGGGAGGGAGTGAACCCCTCGCCAACACACAGGTGGACAGAGTCCCCGGGGGAGGGAGTGAACCCCTCGCCAACACACAGGTGGACAGAGTCCCCGGGGGAGGGAGTGAACCCCTCGCCAACACACAGGTGGACAGAGTCCCCGGGGGAGGGAGTGAACCCCTCGCCAACACACAGGTGGACAGAGTCCCCGGGGGAGGGAGCGAACCCCTCGCCAACACACAGGTGGACAGAGTCCCCGGGGGAGGGAGTGAACACCTCGCCAACACACAGGTGGATAGAGTCCCCGGGGGAGGGAGCGAACCCCTCGCCAACACACAGGTGGACAGAGTCCCCGGGGGAGGGAGTGAACACCTCGCCAACACACAGGTGGACAGAGTCCCCGGGGGAGGGAGTGAACCCCTCGCCAACACACAGGTGGACAGAGTCCCTGGGGGAGGGAGTGAACCCCTCACCAACACACAGGTGGACAGAGTCCCCGGGGGAGGGAGTGAACCCCTCGCCAACACATTGATGGATAGAGTCCCCGGGGGAGGGAGTGAACCCCTCGCCAACACACAGATGGACAGAGTCCCCGGGGGAGGGAGTGAACCCCTCGCCAACACACAGGTGGACAGAGTCCCCGGGGGAGGGAGCGAACCCCTCGCCAACACACAGGTGGACAGAGTCCCCGGGGGAGGGAGCGAACCCCTCGCCAACACACAGATGGACAGAGTCCCCGGGGGAGGGAGTGAACCCCTCGCCAACACACAGATGGACAGAGTCCCCGGGGGAGGGAGTGAACCCCTCGCCAACACACAGATGGACAGAGTCCCCGGGGGAGGGAGCGAACCCCTCGCCAACACACAGGTGGACAGAGTCCCCGGGGGAGAGAGCGAAACCCTCGCCAACACATTGATGGATAGAGTCCCCGGGGGAGGGAGTGAACCCCTCGCCAACACACAGGTGGACAGAGTCCCCGGGGGAGGGAGTGAACCCCTCGCCAACACACAGATGGACAGAGTCCCCGGGGGAGGGAGCGAACCCCTCGCCAACACACAGGTGGACAGAGTCCCCGGGGGAGGGAGTGAACCCCTCGCCAACACACAGATGGACAGAGTCCCCGGGGGAGGGAGCGAACCCCTCGCCAACACACAGGTGGACAGAGTCCCCGGGGGAGGGAGCGAACCCCTCGCCAACACACAGATGGACAGAGTCCCCGGGGGAGGGAGTGAACCCCTCGCCAACACACAGGTGGACAGAGTCCCCGGGGGAGGGAGTGAACCCCTCGCCAACACACAGATGGACAGAGTCCCCGGGGGAGGGAGCGAACCCCTCGCCAACACACAGGTGGACAGAGTCCCCGGGGGAGGGAGTGAACCCCTCGCCAACACATTGATGGACAGAGTCCCCGGGGGAGGGAGCGAACCCCTCGCCAACACATTGATGGACAGAGTCCCCGGGGGAGGGAGTGAACCCCTCGCCAACACACAGGTGGACAGAGTCCCCGGGGGAGGGAGTGAACCCCTCGCCAACACACAGGTGGACAGAGTCCCCGGGGGAGGGAGTGAACCCCTCACCAACACACAGGTGGACAGAGTCCCCGGGGGAGGGAGTGAACCCCTCACCAACACACAGGTGGACAGAGTCCCCGGGGGAGGGAGTGAACCCCTCACCAACACACAGGTGGACAGAGTCCCCGGGGGAGGGAGTGAACCCCTCGCCAACACACAGATGGACAGAGTCCCTGGGGGAGGGAGGGAACCCCTCGCCAACACACAGATGGACAGAGTCCCCGGGGGAGGGAGCGAACCCCTCGCCAACACATTGATGGACAGAGTCCCCGGGGGAGGGAGCGAACCCCTCGCCAACACACAGATGGACAGAGTCCCTGGGGGAGGGAGTGAACCCCTCGCCAACACACAGATGGACAGAGTCCCCGGGGGAGGGAGCGAACCCCTCGCCAACACACAGGTGGACAGAGTCCCCGGGGGAGGGAGTGAACCCCTCGCCAACACACAGGTGGACAGAGTCCCCGGGGGAGGAAGCGAACCCCTCGCCAACACACAGGTGGACAGAGTCCCCGGGGGAGGGAGCGAACCCCTCGCCAACACACAGGTGGACAGAGTCCCCGGGGGAGGGAGCGAACCCCTCGCCAACACACAGATGGACAGAGTCCCCGGGGGAGGGAGCGAACCCCTCGCCAACACACAGGTGGACAGAGTCCCCGGGGGAGGGAGCGAACCCCTCGCCAACACACAGATGGACAGAGTCCCCGGGGGAGGGAGCGAACCCCTCGCCAACACACAGGTGGACAGAGTCCCCGGGGGAGGGAGAGAACCCCTCGCCAACACACAGGTGGACAGAGTCCCCGGGGGAGGGAGTGAACCCCTCGCCAACACACAGGTGGACAGAGTCCCCGGGGGAGGGAGTGAACCCCTCGCCAACACACAGGTGGACAGAGTCCCCGGGGGAGGGAGTGAACCCCTCGCCAACACACAGGTGGACAGAGTCCCCGGGGGAGGGAGCGAACCCCTCGCCAACACATTGATGGATAGAGTCCCCGGGGGAGGGAGTGAACCCCTCGCCAACACATTGATGGACAGAGTCCCCGGGGGAGGGAGCGAACCCCTCGCCAACACACAGGTGGACAGAGTCCCCGGGGGAGGGAGCGAACCCCTCGCCAACACACAGGTGGACAGAGTCCCCGGGGGAGGGAGTGAACCCCTCACCAACACACAGGTGGACAGAGTCCCCGGGGGAGGGAGTGAACCCCTCGCCAACACACAGGTGGACAGTGTCCCCGGGGGAGGGAGTGAACCCCTCACCAACACACAGGTGGACAGAGTCCCCGGGGGAGGGAGTGAACCCCTCGCCAACACACAGGTGGACAGAGTCCCCGGGGGAGGGAGCGAACCCCTCACCAACACACAGGTGGACAGAGTCCCCGGGGGAGGGAGCGAACCCCTCGCCAACACACAGATGGACAGAGTCCCCGGGGGAGGGAGTGAACCCCTCGCCAACACACAGGTGGACAGAGTCCCCGGGGGAGGGAGCGAACCCCTCGCCAACACACAGATGGACAGAGTCCCCGGGGGAGGGAGCGAACCCCGCGCCAACACACAGGTGGACAGAGTCCCCGGGGGAGGGAGCGAACCCCTCGCCAACACATTGATGGACAGAGTCCCCGGGGGAGGGAGCGAACCCCTCGCCAACACACAGGTGGACAGAGTCCCCGGGGGAGGGAGCGAACCCCTCGCCAACACACAGGTGGACAGAGTCCCCGGGGGAGGGAGTGAACCCCTCGCCAACACACAGGTGGACAGAGTCCCCGGGGGAGGGAGCGAACCCCTCGTCAACACACAGATGGACAGAGTCCCCGGGGGAGGGAGTGAACCCCTCGCCAACACATTGATGGATAGAGTCCCCGGGGGAGGGAGCGAACCCCTCGCCAACACACAGGTGGACAGAGTCCCTGGGGGAGGGAGTGAACCCCTCGCCAACACACAGATGGACAGAGTCCCCGGGGGAGGGAGTGAACCCCTCGCCAACACATTGATGGATAGAGTCCCCGGGGGAGGGAGTGAACTCCTCGCCAACACATTGATGGATAGAGTCCCCGGGGGAGGGAGTGAACCCCTCGCCAACACACAGGTGGACAGAGTCCCCGGGGGAGGGAGTGAACCCCTCGCCAACACACAGGTGGACAGAGTCCCCGGGGGAGGGAGTGAACCCCTCGCCAACACACAGATGGACAGAGTCCCCGGGGGAGGGAGTGAACCCCTCGCCAACACATTGATGGATAGAGTCCCCGGGGGAGGGAGCGAACCCCTCGCCAACACACAGATGGATAGAGTCCCTGGGGGAGGGAGTGAACCCCTCACCAACACACAGGTGGACAGAGTCCCCGGGGGAGGGAGTGAACCCCTCGCCAACACACAGGTGGACAGAGTCCCCGGGGGAGGGAGTGAACCCCTCGCCAACACACAGGTGGACAGAGTCCCTGGGGGAGGGAGTGAACCCCTCACCAAAACAGTCTCGCAGCACTCTGATCTAATGTGCTTTGCCCTGTAGTATTACTGAGCATCTATCTCACTCCCCACCTCTGCTCCTTGGATTCCACACGAAAAGATGGAAATTTAATTTCTTCGACATTTCACTTCACAAGATGAATGTTATATCTGTTACTCTCCCCCACAAGTCATTTTGAAAATGAATGTTAGATGTCGAACCGGAATGGATCAGGACAACAAATAGAAACAGCGGCCTGGAGATGGTGCAGGAAATTCGACCAGCTGTGTCAGCTATGGCTCAGTGGTAGCACTCTCGCCTCTGAGTCAGATGCTCGTGGGTTCAAGTCCCACTCCAGAGACTTGAGCATAAAATCTAGGCAGACACTTCCAGTGCAGTACTGAGGGAGTGCTGCACTGTTGGAGATGCCATCTTTCAGATGAGACGTTAAACTGAGGTCCTGTCTGCCCTCTCAGGTGGACGTAAAAGATCCCACATCACTATTGGAAGAAGAGCAGGGGAGTTCTCCCCAGTGTCCTGGCCAATATTTATCCCTCAGCCAACATTAATAAAACAGATTATCCAGTCATTATCACATTGCTGTTTGTGGGATCTTGCTGTGCCCAAATTAGCTGCCACGTTTTCTAACATTACAACATGACTACACTTCAAAAATACTTCATTGGCTGTAAAGTGCTTTGGGACATCCTGAGGTTGTGAACGGTGCTATATAAATGCAAGTCTTTCTTTCAATAAAAGGTAAAACATGATAAAATATTACAGGGTTTGTTCCATTTCCCAGCTGATGGAGTCAAGATACTTTCTACTGCTTCTGTTCGTTGAGGCGAGAGCTTCAACCTCTGCTTTTTGATATGTCCCTGGGTACAGGATGCTTTAGTGCAGCTCGACACGACCTCACATCCAGACCTTCAGCTGTGATAATCTCTTTGCTTTCTCTCCTGTTATTTTACTGTTCTCTTTAAAAGGTACGACTCAGCTCCCCTGTTTATTCTCGATTCTCTCTCTGTCCTCGTACCAAGAGCAGGACAGTGAGCGGCAATGCGGGGCCACTTGAAAGCGCGCATCCCCAGTACTGCACTCCACCGCTGCCCTCCCTCAACTAAATGACTATTTTTGAAGTGTTGTTTAAAATAAATCTTGATTCCCCACTATTAGTGCAAGTTATACTTTTTGAAGCAACACTTACCTCGAGCACACACTACACAGGGAGCGGTAGGAAGAGTTGGGCATGCAGACAACTGCAGAATTGTAACACAACATGAGGAAACTCAGCACTTCAAACCTGAAAAAAGCACACACATATCGTGGAACTTTATATATTTGTATAAAAGTATTTCATGTTATAAATGTAAGGCCACTTGCATAATGAAGCATTCCTTCACTAGCCTCCTGGACCTTGTCCAACACATTTTATACGACACTATCAAATCACTACCTTCCAGATCCAGTTACAGCGAGACTCTACAGTGTGACTTTGGGCATTTGTGAAGCGAAGACTAGCAACGGCTAATATCGCACCAACGGGTAAGGGGAACATTACGAACTACCTTGCTGCATCCATACAACCTGCACACTGGCACTTCTACCAAGGTGGCCTGGCAGCCATCGGCCGATCTGGCACTTCCATTTCCCAAACCAGCCAACCTGCGGCTGTCTGAGTAAAGGCATCAGCTTGGTGCCAAAGTAGGGCAGTTTTGTGCTTTAAAAAAAAATTCTCAGGATGCGGATGTCGCTGGCAAGGCTGGTATTTATTGCCCATCCCTAGTTGCCCTCGAGAAAATGTTGGTGAACTGTCTCCTTGAACCGCTGCAGTCCGTTTGGTGAAAGTACTCCCACAATGCTGGTGGTCATGATGTTGTTTAGATTTCAGGTGCAGAAGAAGTGAGCAGGAAGCTGAGACTGCTAAACTCATTTCATGTGGGACCCTTACAGCCAACAAACAGAGCAGAATTTCAAGGTCCAGAATTTGAGAACCAAGGTCTGAGGTGTGAAAGGCCAGTGTCCAACTCACTGTGCCACCCCATGTACCTGAAAAGTAATTAAACTCACTAGTCCTTCCATATCCAGAGAGATACTCAATAAACAGGGCTCCCTGTGCTCCGGAGTACTAAAGCACAGAAATCGTGTGGAATTTCCTCCCAACGCAGTGGAACCAATACTTTGTGCTCTTAGTCTGAATGGTGTCAGGTGATTTAACCCCACTGATCTGCAGCTTCTCAGATCCCAATACGTTTCACACTTCGTACTATTCACATAGAAATACATGTAAGGTATAGCACAAACAGGCCATTCAGCCCAACCAGTCTGTGCCAGCGTTTACCCTTCACGCGAGCCAACAGATCTAATCACATTTACCTATCCCGTTTCCATATCCCTTCAATCCCTTTTCCTTCATCCACCTGTTTAATCTAATTTTGAATGTTGATAGTTTCTGCCTCAACCACTAACCCTGGAAGTGAATTCCACAGCCTCACAACTCTGTGTGAAGAAGTGTCTCCTGATCTAAATCTCCTACATTTAACCTTGTATCTATGGCCCCTGGTTCTAGGCCTTTTAACTACCGGAAACAGACTGCTTCTATCTGCACCGTCCCATCATTTTAAACACTGCTATCATATCACCGTGATCGGCTTTGTTTTATTGAAAAAAGACCTAATTTTTCAAGTCTTTTGTTTTAACTGTACCAGATGTGATGTGCAGGATTAAATAACCTTGCAGATCTGAACTCCTTAATCAGCTCTTTTTGCAGAAGCTGTGGGGGCAGAGGCCGAGCAACACATGGGGGCAGAGGCCGAGCAACACATGGGGGCAGAGGCCGAGCAACACATGGGGGCAGAGGCCGAGCAACACATGGGGGCAGAGGCCGAGCAACACATGGGGGCAGAGGCCGAGCAACACATGGGGGCAGAGGCCGAGCAACACATGGGGGCAGAGGCCGAGCAACACATGGGGGCAGAGGCCGAGCAACACATGGGGGCAGAGGCCGAGCAACACATGGGGGCAGAGGCCGAGCAACACATGGGGGCAGAGGCCGAGCAACACATGGGGGCAGAGGCCGAGCAACACATGGGGGCAGAGGCCGAGCAACACATGGGGGCAGAGGCCGAGCAACACATGGGGGCAGAGGCCGAGCAACACATGGGGGCAGAGGCCGAGCAACACATGGGGGCAGAGGCCGAGCAACACATGGGGGCAGAGGCCGAGCACAGTAAGCCAGTTTACCCATTTTTCTAAGCAGAAGTTGATGTTTAGCACTGTTTTAATAATATGCTGAGACTGATATGTACACAGACACTGGACAGACTTGCTGTGGGAACTACAGTCTCATGCTATAAAACCTTAGGTCACCATAACCCCTAGAACGACTACTGACTAGGACGGGGCATTGGATCATGCCTCCAATCTAACACATGCCATGCTGTTACAGGGCGGTGCCAGGCAGAGGCCACCAACCTGGGGGGTGGGAAGGAGAGACACCTCAGTTCACTCTCTTAAATGTCTTGCACTGGCAGAGAACTGGAACCAGGCCTTTGATCAACCTCTGGATTGGGATGGGCAGAGCGGGGGGGTGGCAGAGTGAGGGGCAGATGCAGAGTGGGAACACAAATAAGATCAAGAAAATTTAAGTTAGGACACAAGCTGAATGCACACAGACTTAATTATATCCATGTGATTTATATCAATTAGTGTTAATTGTATTCAGGTGGTGGGTATCAATTGCAAACTCTCTTGTATCCATTTATAAGAGAGCTGATCTCGGGTGTGGTGTGGAGCTCTGTGAATAAAGGCTTGGAAGCAACTCAAGACTAGGCTCTAGTATTCTATTCCTTCACCACCTGGCCATCAAATTTATAATAGCTGCTGTAGAGGCACAGGCCCAGAATGGAGAGCCCAGTTGGTGTGGTGATCCACTTACCTGTTCTGTGCTGTGAAGTTCTCCCTCTGAGGGTGAAGGTCACTGTACACCACTCGGATTAGGCCGTGCTGGCTAAGTGCTCCTTCTGTCAGGGCCATGGAGCCTATACTTGAAGGCTGCGTTAACACAAAGTGAGAGGCTTTCACATATTTGTGTATGGGCATGTACTGATGCTTTCTGGATTATTCGTCCAGTAACAATGAGTTCAAATCCCACCATGGCAGTTTAAGAATTTGAATTCAGTTTAAAAAATCTGGAAATAGAAAGCTGGTATCAGTAAAAGTGACCATGAAGCTGTCTGATTGATGTAAAAACCCAACTGGTTCATTGATTTCCTTTAGGGAAGGAAACCTGCCCACCTGCCGGCCTTGCCAGCGACGCCCACATCCCGAGAATTATAAAAAATATTTACAGCCTCATGCTAGCTTTCCAACAAACCTTTTTGCCCCTCGGGTTCCTCCTCTTCTAAAGGCTCTGATTCTTGCTGAGTCACAACTTAACTTCATGTGTGAGCTGATATTGAATGGCCAGGCTATTCAACTGAGGGGAGCAGTGTGCCCTAGTCCAACGCTGTCCTCAACCAGCGTCCACACTCTCATCTCTGAGCCAGAAGGTCGTGGGTTCAAGTCCCACTCCAGGGACTTGAGACCATAATCTAGGCTGACACTCCAGTTGAGTACTGAGGGAGTGCTGCACTGTCAGAGGTACCGTCTTCCGGATGAGACGTTCAACTGAGACCCGGTCTCACTGGTGGTTCAGGTGGACGTAAAGGATCCCATAGCACTATTCGAAGAGCAGGGGAGTTCTTCCCGGTATCCTGGCCAATGTTTATCGCTCAACCAATATCACAAACAGATTAACAGTCATTCATCTCAATGCTGTTTGTGGAACCTTGCTGTATGCAAACTGGTCCATTTTGCTGCAAAACACCAAAGACTACACTTCAAAAATAATTCTCTGGCTGTAAAGTGCTTTGGGACCTCCTGAGGTCGTGAAAGGTGCTATAAAAATGAAAGTACTTTCTTTCCTTTTTCATTCAATTAGTCCTCAAAGGATGGGATATTCAAGTAAGGCGCAGACTCAAGCGAGTGACAGAACCCCTGGGCCTTGAACCCTTCACCTTCCGGTTGTGGGGGAGCTGCTGGTTCACAGGGAGCTTCCATCGTCTCCTTGTCACAAGTAATCCCTATGCAAGTGCAACTCCAATAGAATTCAACACTGGTGAAGGTGGGAGACTCCAAGGCTGAACGGGATAAGCCACGGGAGGATTTGAATATACTCGGGAATTGGGCAGACAGGTGGTAGATGTAGAGAAATGCAAAGTGCTTCATATGGGGACAAAAAAAAACAGGAAGGAACTTTTACTTAAAATGGAAAGACAATGCACAGATGGAATCACAGGTTATATGGAGGTCAGCCATTCAAATACCCAAAGAGATGGCTGCGTGGGAGTGCCAGGTCCTATATGGAGGAAGCTTCCTGTTTGGAGAGCAAAGACCCTACAAGATGGGGAATATTTCAGAATGCTCCACGCCCTGCTGTGCTCTAACGCAGCAGGATATCGGAGACAGGAGGAAGCAGCGTCATCTGTCAGAAAACCCATCTGCCAGGATAAATCTGCCGACGTCACCCCGCTGTTAAAAAAAAGATTGCAACCTGCAGAATGCAGCTGTGGAATGACCTTTCACCAAAGCACTGGGCTTCCTTCCAGCAATACCCATTGTGCAGGTCTCTGCTCAGATCCCAGCTGTCCTTGACCTCCGATACGTTGGGTAAACAGCTGACGTGTCTGGCTAACGCACTTTGTTTGCTTGTTATAAAAGTAAAGGGCGCAGTGAACATCCATATATTGAAAGGTGCCGTTTTAAGGTCCAGTCAGTGAATAGACAGACAATCGGGGTGGGCGGGGGGAGTCCCCAGGGTCTCCTAACCCAAATTAAATAAACCACCTTCAGAAAGAAATCTGGTCGAGGTGCAAGAACCGCTCGATCCCACTGCCAGAAACACGAAGGGCTGATGGACCAGCAGTGCCTGCACCTCACTAACGCTGAGTTGGAAGAAAGAACTTGCATTTATATAGCACCCTTCACAGCCTCAAGGTGTTCCAATGCGCTTTACAGCCAATGAAGTACTTTTGAAGTGTAGTCACTGTTGTAATGTAGGAAACGCAGCAGTCAGTTTGCACACAGCAAGATCCCACAAACAGCAATGAGACAATGACCACAAAGTCTGTTTTTAGTGATGTTGGTTGAGGGATCAATATTGGCCAAGACAACGGGGAGAACTTCCCTACTCTTCTTTGAATAGTGCCACGGGAACCTTTATGTCCACCTGAAGGGGCCGCGGTTTAACGTCTCATTCGAAAGATGGCACCTCCAACAGTGCAGCACTCCTTCAGTACTACACTGAAGCCTAGATTATGGGCTCAAATCTCTGGAGTGGGGCTTGAACCCACGACCTTCTGACTCAAGAGCAAGTGTTTAGGATCTGGAATGCACTGCCCGAGGGGATGGTGGAGGCAGATTCAATCATGGCCTTCAAAAAGGGACCTGGATAAGTACTTGAAAGGAAAAAATTTGCATGGCTACGGGGATAGGGCGGGGGAGTGGGACTAGCTGGATCGCTCTTGCATAGACCTGCGTGGACTCGATGGGCCGAATGGACTCTTTCCGTGCTGTAGCCTTTTTATGATTCGGAGAGGCGAGAGTGTTTCATCTATACTGACATCTAAATTTCTAGGTTATGCTCCATAAAATAAAACGTGTTTGAAGCAGTGTGCTCAGTTTGCATAGCACGGTTAATGAGTTTTGTTAGTACATGCCTGTTATCAGGAGGGGAATTCTTATCTTAATCTCAAAAATCTTATCAAATGGTGCTGAAAGTCCCACTGATGCAGAATGTTTCTTGGCTTTGAATTTTCCCCATTTTTAGAAGCTGCATTAGTCTTATTGTGTTCCTGTCAAGTCATATGACCTTGCTGCTATCTCACAGAGCTATTAAGCCATAAGCTCCAGGACAAGATCTTGTGAATCCGGGTGTTTGGATAGTTCCTGAGCATTACTCTCTTTCTCCCCTCCACTCCCCCCATCCTTCCACCCACCACAGGCGCTGACTCAGGCTGGGTACATCTCCCCAGGAGCTGACTGCTCTCCAGTGACCTGGACAGTGAGTATCATCGTGATAGAGCCTCAGCTACCCTGAAACCCACACACCTATTTGTTAGCTGGGATTACTGGACAGAGTTGGATCCCAATCTGGATTTTTTTTGCACTATAGTCCAGGGTTGAGCAGACCAATTGTTATACTCCAAACGCTGCCCTGATGGAGGTCTACTCACCTTACACAGGCCAGGGACAGATCAGGGCCTTGTGGTGTCTCAGCTGAGTAACAGAGTGGCTGTTTGTTCACCACCCCCCCCCTCCCACCCCAGAGAAAGCCACTCACCAAGTTTTTAAAAAAATCTCACAAAACATGAAGCTGTTGAGATAATTGCACAATCCCATGTTACAGAAACCTCTGGATACAGAGCAAGGTGAATGATGGGTCCACAGGAAGGCACTCACCTCGTGATATACTGATGGTTTGGACAGTGATGGAATTGTGAAGGACAAGACTTTATTGTTTCCATCTCTATCGACTATCTCCTGTGAGAAAAATGAAATGAATGGGTGTTACTAGCTCCCATTTCACAGTAAAATAGTTTCATTTAACACGTCTGTCGCGGTGCATTATCAAAAGAGGTTTGACAGGGCTTGAAATGACTGTAGCATAGCAACAAGCTCCAGAAACCGGTCAGACTGCCCCACTGTTGACTTGATGAATCACGAGGTCAATCACATCTGCTACAACAGGGTGAAACCAGCGAACTCAACCAGAGAATACAGACTCCCAAATCCAGCCCTGCTCTGCTCAACCTGAACCTTCCCACAGAAACCAAGCACAACCCAACTCAACCTGAACCGTCCCCAACACCCAAACCCAGCCCAACCTGAACCGTCCCCAACGCCCAAACCCAGCCCAACCTGAACTGTCCCCAACACCCAAACCCAGCCCAACCTGAACCGTCCCCAACACCCAAACCCAGCCCAACCTGAACTGTCCCCAACACCCAAACCCAGCCCAACCTGAACCGTCCCCAACACCCAAACCCAGCCCAACCTGAACTGTCCCCAACACCCAAACCCAGCCCAACCTGAACCGTCCCCAACACCCAAACCCAGCCCAACCCGAACCATCCCTAATAGCCAAACCCAGCCCAACTCAACCTGAACCTTCATTTTGACACCAAAAACCCAATCCAGCTCAACCAGGAAAGCACACATGCAAGAATGAGCATGGTGCAGAGGAGGAAGATGCAAAGAGTGGAGAGAGTGTGAATGAAAGAAAAAGAATGATAGCATGAGTGCGACAGAGAACGATAGAAAGAGAATGAGGAAGCATGACAGAGAGAACAAGAATGTGACACCATTTCAATGTGCAATCTTATTAAATTAGAGAGTTGGACAGTTTATGCTCATGGTCAGACTGGGTCAGCTGATGTGTCACTGGCTGAGGCCCAGCTAGAGTACCACTTGTGGTCAGTGATAAAAGAGTGCACGCACTCAAACTGCTGTTCAGTAGCTTGAAGCAGGAGCATTATGACTTGTTTGCAAAGGAGAAGAAATGCTTCAAGATGACACCAGCTATGGAAGTGCACCAGTCCAAAGGACTGGTGACACCTGCCATAGGGGTGTGCTGACTCCCCACGGCAGCTGATGTAGCTGTCAGGTGACTGTGCGAGGGTATTCCTGCCCACACAAGACAAAATGAGATTCTGGAATTTATAGAGGGCAATGAATGTAAAAGTATGGAAGTAATGCAGAGTTTTATATTTTTCCTTTAAGTACTTACCTAATAGACTTTTAAATTATGTTCTAGTCTCTGCCTTAATTGCCTCTTGGGGTAAAGCATTCCCTATTCTAATAATCCTAGGTGAAAACATTTTTTCCAATCATCCCTGTTCATTGTTCCAGGTGTCAGCTGTGGCACAGTGGGTAGCACTCTCACTTCTGAGTTAGAAGGTTGTGGTTTGGAGCCCCACTCCAGGAACTTGAGCATATAATCTAGGCTAACACTTCAGAGCAGTACTGAGGGAGGTGTCGTCTTTTGGATGAGACGTTAAACTGTGGCCCCGTCTGCCTTCTCAAGTGGACATAAGATCCCATGGCCCTATTTGAAGAGCAAGGGCGTTCTCCCCGGAGTTCTGGCCAATATTTATCCCTCAACCAACATCACTAACAAAGATTATCTGGTCATTTAAAAAAATTTGTTCATGGGATATGGGCATTGCTGGCAAGGCCAGCATTTATTGCCCATCCCTAAATGCCCTTGAGAAGGTGGTGGTGAGCCGCCTTCTTGAACTGCTGTAGTCCGTGTGGTGAAGGTTCTCCCACAGTGCTGTTAGGTAGGGAGTTCCAAGATTTTGACCCAGCGACGATGAAGGAACGGCGATATATTTCCAAGTCGGGATGGTGTGAGACTTGGAGGGGAACGTGCAGGTGGTGTTGTTCCCATGTGCCTGCTGCCCTTGTCCTTCTAGGTGGTAGAGGTCACGGGTTTGGGAGGTGCTGTCGAAGAAGCCTTGACGAGTTGCTGCAGTGCATCTGGTAGATGGTACACACTGCGGCCACAGTGCGCCGGTGATGGGGGGAGTGAATGTTTAGGGTGGTGGATGGGGTACCAATCAAGCGGGCTGCTTTGTCCTGGATGGTGTTGTTGGAGCTGCACTCATCCAGACAAGTGGAGAGTATTCCATCACATTCCTGACTTGTGCCTTGTAGATAGTGGAAAGGCTTTGGGGAGTCAGGAGGTGAGTCACTCGTCGCAGAATACTCAGCCTCTGACCTGCTCTTGTAGCCACAGTATTTATGTGGCTGGTCCAGTTAGGTTTCTGGTCAATGGTGACTCCCAGGATGTTGATGGTGGGGGATACGACGATGGTAATGCCGTTGAACGTCAAGGGGAGGTGGTTAGACTCTCTTGGAGATGGTCATTGCCTGGCACGAATGTTACTTGCCACTTATGAGCCCAAGCCTGGATGTTGTCCAGGTCTTGCTACACGTGGGCTTCATTATCTGAGGGGTTGCGAATGGAACTGAACACTGAGCAATCATCAGCGAACATCCCCATTTCTGACCTTATGATGGAGGGAAGGTCATTGATGAAGCAGCTGAAGATGGTGGGGCCTAGGACACTGCCCTGAGAAACTCCTGCAGCAATGTCTTGGGGCTGAGATGATTGGCCTCCAACAACCACTACCATCTTCCTTTGTGCTAGCTATGACTCCAGCCACTGGATATTTTGTCCCCTGATTCCCATTGACTTCAATTTTACTAGGGCTCCTTGGTGCCACACTCGGTCAAATGCTGCCTTGATGTCAAGGGCAGTCACTCACCTCACCTCTGGAATGCAACTCTTTTGTCCATGTTTGGACCAAGGCTGTAATGAGATCTGGAGCTGAGTGGTGCTGGCGGAACCCAAACTGAGCATCAGTGAGCAGGTTATTGGTGAGTAAGTGCCGCTTGATAGCACTGTCAACGACACCTTCCATCACTTTGCTGATGATTGAGAATAGACTGATGGGGCTGTAATTGACCGGATTGGCTTTGTCCTGCTTTTTGTGGACAGGACATACCTGGGCAATTTTCCACATTGTCGGGTAGATGCCAGTGTTGTAGCTGTATTGGAACAATTTGGCTGGAGGTGCGGCGAGTTCTGGAGCACAAGTCGTCGGGGCCCATAGCCTTTGCTGTATCCAGTGCACTCAGCCATTTCTTGATATCACATGGAATGAATCGAATTGGCTGAAAACTGGCTTCTGTAATGGTGGGGATATTGGGGAGGCGGCCGAGATGGATCATCAATTCGGCACTTCTGGCTGAAGATGGTTGTAAACGCTTCAGTCTTGTCTTTTGCACTCACGTGCTGGACTCTGCCATCATTGAGGCTGGGGACGTTCACAGAGCCTCCTCCTCCAGTTAGTTGTTTAATTATCCACCACCATTCACGATTGGATTTGGCAGGACTGCAGAGCTTTGATCTGATCCGTTGATTGTAGGATCACTTAGCTCTGTCTATAGCATGTTGCTTCCGCTGTTTAGCATGCATGTAGTCCTGTGTTGTAGGTTCACCAGGTTGGTACCTCATTTTTAGGTACACCTGGTGCTGCTCCTGGCATGCTCTTCTACACTCCTCATTGAACCAGGGTTGATCATCTGGCTTGTTGGTAATGGTAGAATGAGGAAAATGCCGGGCCATGAGGTTACAGGTTGTGCTGGAATACAATTCTGCTGCTGTTGCTGATGGCCCACAGTGCCTCATGGATGCCCAGTTTTGAGCTGAGAGATCTGTTCTGAATCTATCCCACTTAGCACGTTGGAATGCCACACAACACATTGGACGGCGTCCTCAGTGCTGTTTGTGGGATCTTGCTGCGCGCAAATAGTCTGCTGCGTTTCCTACATTACAACAGTAACCACACTTCATAAGTACTTTATTGGCTGTAAAGCACTTTGGGACATCCTGAGGTCATGAAAGATGCTATATAAATGCAAACTCCTTCTTGCAGATGGGGTGAAGGGCGAGCAGCTGGGTGAGCAGGAGTTTAGAATGGTTGCTGGATGTGTGGGGAACATGAAGCAATGTTTCGCTCAACTTGCCGAGGTGAATTACATGGAGGAGGGTGGTTTGCAGGTTGTTTTGTGTGAGCAGAATGAGTAATGCTTTGTCTTGTGTTGTCTGTCTGTACATGCTGTAAACAGGCTAGGTGTTGTGGGCATTCTGGGAGGGATGTAGTTCAGAGCAGGTTTATGGCACTTGCACTCAACCTGAGCGTATGAACAGATTTGTTTCTAAACCCGTGTAATCTCTGGTGGGTCAATCAGCCTCTATCAGTCACGGGGTAGAGTAACCTGCAGTAACGAACAACCCTCCTGAGTCCTTTATGAAGCTGCACAGCAACTCAGAAATTTGAATTATTTGTAAACTCAAACTCTGACCATAATCGTACTCAGAGTGGAGATAAACCTTTCAGCCAGTCGCTACGTTCACATCTCATTCATTAACTGTGTTCACATCGCTCTCTCTCCGTCTCTCCTTGGACTCTGAGCTTCCAACACTGTAGTATCACAATATAATACAGCACAGGAGGCGGCCATTCGGCCCATTGTGCCTGTGCCAGCTCTTTGGTAGTGCTCTCCAATTAGTCCCATTCCACTGCTCTTTCCCCATAGCCCTGCAAATTTTTTCCCTTCAAGTATTTTTTCCAATCACCTTAAATCTGTGTCCCTTGTTTACTGACCCTTCTGCCACTGGAAACTGTTTCTCCTTATTTATTCCATCAAAACCGTTCATGATTTTGAACACTTCTATCAAATCTTGCCTTAACCTTCTCTGCTCTAAAAGGAGAAAAACCTCAGCTTCTCCAGTCGCTCCACATAACTAAAATCCATCATTACCGGTACCATTCTAGTAAACCTCTTCGGCACCCTCTCTAGGGCCTGTAATTACAGCATTCCTCATTTCCTCAATATCCCACTACAAGTGAATGTTCCAACAGGATGGGGAGAGGAGTCAATAGTTTAGCCCTACCCGTTCACCCAGGATAGGAACAGGGCCACAACTGAACATAACCTCGAGCTCTCCGAACTAGACCATGGGAGGACACCAACAGGCTGGGATTCGATGGCCTGTTTCTGTACTGTAACAGACTGGGCTTCGATGGCCTGTCTCTGTACTGTAACAGGCTGGGCTTCGATGGCCTGTTTCTGTACTGTAACAGGCTGGGATTCGATGGCCTGTTTCTGTACTGTAACAGGCTGGGATTCGATGGCCTGTTTCTGTACTGTAACAGACTGGGATTCGATGGCCTGTTTCTGTACTGTAACAGACTGGGATTCGATGGCCTGTTTCTGTACTGTAACAGACTGGGATTCGATGGCCTGTTTCTGTACTGTAACAGTCTGGGATTCGATGGCCTGTTTCTGTACTGTAACAGACTGGGATTTAATACGGCATTGTTACATTAAAAAGGCAGAAGCCTCTGAGAAACGTGAAAGATCCCAACAAATTCTCTCGAGAACCAGACAAGGAGCGCTCTCATTATCTGGTGATGAACCACACATGGTACTGGTCAGAACCTAATTCACTGATCTGCGCTGACCGATGCTTTACCTGAAATGGAGAACCGCAAAAGTACTGTACACTGACTCTATATCCCGTCTGTATTGGACCTGCAGGACACTACTGTACACTGACAGTATGTCCTGTCTGTATTGGATCTCCAGAGCACTGTATTGTACACTGACTGTATATCCTGTCTGTATTGGATCTCCAGAGCACTGTACTGTACACAGACAGTATATCCTGTCTGTATTGGATCTCCAGAGCACTGTACTGTACACAGACAGTATATCCTGTCTGTATTGGATCTCCAGAGCACTGTATTGTACACTGACTGTATTGGATCGCCAGAGCACTGTATTGTACACTGACTGTATTGGATCGCCAGAGCACTGTACTGTACACAGACAGTATATCCTGTCTGTATTGGATCTCCAGAGCACTGTACTGTACACCGACAGTATATCCTGTCTGTATTGGATGTCCAGAGCACTGTACTGTACACCGACAGTATATCCTGTCTGTATTGGATCTCCAGAGCACTGTACTGTACACAGACAGTATATCCTGTCTGTATTGGATCTCCAGAGCACTGTATTGTACACTGACTGTATTGGATCGCCAGAGCACTGTATTGTACACTGACTGTATTGGATCGCCAGAGCACTGTATTGTATACTGACTGTATATCCTGTCTGTATTGGATCTCCAGAGCACTGTACTGTACACAGACAGTATATCCTGTCTGTATTGGATCTCCAGAGCACTGTACTGTACACAGACAGTATATCCTGTCTGTATTGGATCTCCAGAGCACTGTATTGTACACTGACTGTATTGGATCGCCAGAGCACTGTATTGTACACTGACTGTATTGGATCGCCAGAGCACTGTACTGTACACAGACAGTATATCCTGTCTGTATTGGATCTCCAGAGCACTGTACTGTACACCGACAGTATATCCTGTCTGTATTGGATGTCCAGAGCACTGTACTGTACACCGACAGTATATCCTGTCTGTATTGGATCTCCAGAGCACTGTACTGTACACTGACTGTATTGGATCGCCAGAGCACTGTACTGTACACAGACAGTATATCCTGTCTGTATTGGATCTCCAGAGCACTGTACTGTACACCGACAGTATATCCTGTCTGTATTGGATGTCCAGAGCACTGTACTGTACACCGACAGTATATCCTGTCTGTATTGGATGTCCAGAGCACTGTACTGTACACAGACAGTATATCCTGTCTGTATTGGATCTCCAGAGCACTGTACTGTACACCGACAGTATATCCTGTCTATATTGGATCTCCAGAGCACTGTACTGTACACCAACAGTATATCCTGTCTGTACTGGATCTCCAGAGCACTGTACTGTACACAGACAGTATATCCTGTTTGTATTGATCTCCAGAGCACGGTACTGTACACTGACTGTATATCCTGTCTGTATTGATCTCCAGAGCACTGTACACTGACTGTATATCCTGTTTGTATTGGATCTCCAGAGCACTGTACACTGACTGTATATCCTGTCTGTATTGGATCTCCAGAGCACTGTACTGTACACCGACAGTATATCCTGTCTGTATTGGATCTCCAGAGCACTGTACTGTACACAGACAGTATATCCTGTCTGTATTGGATCTCCAGAGCACTGTACTGTACACCAACAGTATATCCTGTCTGTATTGGATCTCGAGCACTGTACTGTACACAGACAGTATATCCTGTCTGTATTGGATCTCCAGAGCACTGTACTGTACACCGACAGTATATCCTGTCTATATTGGATCTCCAGAGCACTGTACTGTACACAGACAGTATATCCTGTCTGTATTGGATCTCCAGAGCACTGTACTGTACACCGACAGTATATCCTGTCTGTATTGGATCTCGAGCACTGTACTGTACACAGACAGTATATCCTGTCTGTATTGGATCTCCAGAGCACTGTACTGTACACCGACAGTATATCCTGTCTGTATTGGATCTCCAGAGCACTGTACTGTACACCGACAGTATATCCTGTCTATATTGGATCTCCAGAGCACTGTACTGTACACCGACAGTATATCCTGTCTGTATTGATCTCCAGAGCACTGTACTGTACACTGACTGTATATCCTGTCTGTATTGATCTCCAGAGCACTGTACTGTACACTGACTGTATATCCTGTTTGTATTGATCTCCAGAGCACTGTACTGTACACTGACTGTATATCCTGTCTGTATTGATCTCCAGAGCACTGTACTGTACACTGACTGTATATCCTGTCTATATTGGATCTCCAGAGCACTGTACTGTACACCGACAGTATATCCTGTCTGTATTGGATCTCCAGAGCACTGTACTGTACACTGACTGTATATCCTGTCTATATTGGATCTCCAGAGCACTGTACTGTACACTGACTGTATATCCTGTCTGTATTGATCTCCAGAGCACTGTACTGTACACTGACTGTATATCCTGTCTATATTGGATCTCCAGAGCACTGTACTGTACACCGACAGTATATCCTGTCTGTATTGATCTCCAGAGCACTGTACTGTACACTGACTGTATATCCTGTCTGTATTGATCTCCAGAGCACTCCGACGCTCAGAACATGAAGGTGCGGGGGCTGCGTTTCCTTTGGCAAGTTGACAACATCTGGCTGTGAACAGACCCTGTGAACGATAGAGATGAATTGGAGGGAGGGAATTAATAAAGCCCCGCTGCAGGAGCAGGGGAACCATACCTCCATAAACATCCTTTACCAACCAGACTCGGCCAAGGTCTCCCGCAGTAGAGATCCCTCGCCCGAGACCGGAGCTTGTGGCTGCTGAGCCTCTCCCCACCCACATGGTGTTCAGGAAGTAGGAGCCGAATCGGGTCAATGCTCCGGTCACTGGATAATGTGCACCTTCCGTGGCATTGCTCTCACTGAGTCACAGGTTCTAATAAAAGGAAATGGCGACCGACCCCACAAAAAACCCCAAACGGGGCGACCGACCCCATAAAAAATCCCAAACAGCACCAAATTACAACCAGGCCTCACCACAACTGCGCCTCATTACGGCTGAGGCACCTAATTTCGGCCAGGGCCCTGAGGAGGCAGCAGCTGTTCATTCAGTGCTTGTGCCGGGGAGGTGACATTATATTAATATTTAATGATGGTATTTATTATTCAGGTGCCAACAGTTGGGTATGTGTTCTGTTATGAATGCTCAGATACCACATTATATACTGTACAATATGTATATTTTGGAGGATGATTTATATGGCGAGATGTAATATTTTGAGTCGCATTTATAGGGATTGTGTTGATCTGTATTTCTGTTGAGTATTAAGCATGTATGTTAAAAGGTGATTCATCCTGTGCATGTGTTCAAGACCCACAGTTACCAGGCCTGGTTAAACCTACACTGTCTCACCCAGCTGGGAAGCTTCTGTCCCTCAACAGACGACTCCTTATGCAGCTCTGTTTTCCCGCAGGGCTTCAGGCTGTAACTTTCAGTGTAGTTGGGAGTGGGGCCAGGCTGTGTGGGAATATATTTTAAAGTTATTTTTAATTCTTAATCAGGGGCTGGGCCAGAGTGAACATGTTTAGATAGGGTTTCCACCATTATAAACACACACCTCCCCCAGGGGAGGGTAAGGCAAACACACCCCAAGAGAGCGAGCGAGAGCGAGAGACACAAACTCTCCCTCACCTCCACCACCCCCCACCCTGGAGTTTGGATTCCACCAGGACCAAACATGGACAAAAGAGCTGAATTCCAGAGGTGAGGAGAGAGTGACTGCCCTTGATATCAAGGCAGCATTTGACCAAGTGTGGCACCAAGGAGCCCTAGTAAAATTGAAGTCAATGGGAATCAGGGGGAAAACTCTCCAATCATCTCAGCCCCAGGGCATTGCTGCAGGAGTTCCTCAGGGCAGTGTCCTCGGCCCAACCATCTTCAGCTGCTTCATCAATGACCTTCCCTCCATCATAAGGTCAGAAATGGGGATGTTCGCTGATGATTGCAGTGTTCAGTTCCATTCGCAACCCCTCAGATAATGAAGCAGTCAGTGCCCACATGCAGTAAGACCTGGACAACATCCAGGCTTGGGCTGATAAGTGGCGAGTAACATTGGCGCCAGACAAGTGCCAGGCAATGACCATCTCCAACAAGAAAAAGTCTAACCACCTCCCCGTGACATTCAACTGCATTACCATTGCCGAATCCCCCACCATCAACATCCTGAGGGTCACCGCTGACCAGAAACTTAACTGGACCAGCCACAAATACTGTGGCTACACGAGCAGGTCAGAGGCTGGCTATTCTGTGGCAAGTGACTCACCTCCTGACTCCCCAAAGCCTTTCCACCATCTACAAGGCACAAGTCAGGAGTGTGATGGAATACTCTCCACTTGCTTGGATGAGTGCAGCTCCAACAACACTCAAGAAGCGCGACACCATCCAGGACAAAGCAGCCTGCTTGATTGGCACCCCATCCACCACCTTAAACATTCACTCCCTTCACCACCATCACACCGTGGCTGCAGTGTGTACCCTCTACAGGATGCACTGCAACAACTCCCCAAGGCTTCTTCAACAGCACAACCCAAACCCACGACCTCTACCACCTGGAAGGACAAGGGCAGCAGGCACATGGGAACAACACCACCTGCACGTTCCCCTCCAAGTCACACACCATCCCGACTTGGAAATATATCGCCGTTCCTTCATCGTCGCTGGGTCAAAATCCTGGAACTCCCTACCTAACAGCACTGTGGGAGAACCTTCACCACACGGACTGCAGCGGTTCAAGAAGGCGGCTCACCACCACCTTCTCAAGGGCAATTAGGGATGGGCAATAAATGCCAGCCTCGCCAGTGACGCCCACATCCCGTGAATGAATTAAAAAAAACACACCCAGGGACACGCGCGCACTCAAGCACCCACCTACCCGGGGACACACACACTGAGCTTACCAGATTGTAGATACCCAGTAGCAGGGCTTCAATGCAGCCATTGCTCTGTCTTTCTCTGCTTGATGTGATGCACAGATATCCCCAGATCAACTCGGGCAAAAATTGCAGCGTAAACCTCTTCAACCTCACCTCAGAGCTCCGATACAACTCGAACAGCTGGTGACAGACGGGCTCCAGTAACTGCAAACAGAGCAATGAACATAGGTAGGAACAGAAACAAGAAAACAATGACAGCCTCACGGGCAGCAATACACAAAATATATGAAAATGCTCACAGCCTTGTCTTTATGCCAGTGCGGGGCAGCCCAATACTGTACACTGAAGGACTCCCCTGCTCCTCGGCACATTATGTAATGGCGTAATGGTATTAGTAACATCACCTGTGACATAAACTAAAACATCCCAACCTTTCCATGCAGACCACCCTCTGCAATCTTGAACTTAATGAGTTTCATTATACCAGTCATGCTTGGCTATGTTCCACGCTCAGGCTAACCCGACGTGTTGGAATCAGGAATTAAAGCTCGCCTTCTCACCACTGTCATACAATTACAGAAAGGTTACAGCACAGAAGGAAGCCATTCGGCCCATCGAGTCCGCACGGCTCTACGCAAAAGCAATCCAGCCAGTCCTACTCCCTCGTCCCATCCCCGTAGCCCTACAAATTCTCCCCTCTCAAATGCCCATCCAGTTCCCTTTCGAAGGCCACGATCGAATCTGCCACCACCAACTCCCCTGGCAGTGCATTCCAGATCCCAACCAACCACTCACTGTGTAAAAAAGATTTTCCTCATGTCACCTTTGGTTCTTTAGCCAATCACCTTGAAACCATGTCCTCTGGTTCTTGATCCTTCTGCCTCTCTGTCTAGACCCTTCATGATTTTAAATACCTCTATCAAATCGCCTCTCAATCATCTCTGTTCCAAGGAGAACAACCCCAGCATCTCCAGTCTATCCACGTAACTAAAGTCCCTCATCCCTGGAATCATTCGAGTAAATCTCTTCTGTACCCTCTCTAAGGCCTTCACATCTTTCCTAAAGTGCAGTGCCCAGAACTGGACACAATACTCCAGCTGTGGCCAAACCAGTGCTTTATAAAGGTTCATTATGACTTCCTTACTTTTGTACTCAATGCCTCTATTTATAAAGCCTATGATCCCATATGTTTTTTTAACCGCTTTCTCAAACTGCCCTGCCACCTTCGACGATTTGTTTACATATAAACCCCAGATCACTCTGTTCCTGTACCCCTTTTAGAATTGTGCCCTTTAGTTTATATTGCCTCTCCTCATTCTTCCTATCTAAATGTATCACTTCACATTTTTCTGCATTAAATTTCATCTGCCACGTGTCCGCCCATGCCACCAGCCTGTCTATGTCCTCTTGAAGTCAATTGTAAACAATTTTACAACACCAAGTTATAGTCCAGCAATTTTATTTTAAATTCACAAGCTTTCGGAGATTTTCTCCTTCCTCAGGCAAATGTTTTTCTGAGGAAACATTTGCCTGAGGAAGGAGAAAATCTCCGAAAGCTTGTGAATTTAAAATAAAATTGCTGGACTATAACTTGGTGTTGTAAAATTGTTTACAATTGTCAACCCCAGTCCATCACCGGCATCTCCACCTCTTGAAGTCAATCACTATCCTCCTCACTGTTTACTACCCTTCCAAGTTTTGTCTCATCTGCAAATTTTGAAATTATGCCCTGTACACCAAGTCCAAGTCATTAATATATATTAAGAAAAGCAGTGGTCCCAGCACTGACCCCTGGGGAACACCACTGTACACCTCCCTCCAGTCCGAAAAACAACTGTTCACCACTACTCTCCGTTTCCTGTTACTTAGCCAATTCTGTATCCATGCTGCTACTGCCCCCTTTATTCCAAGGGCTTCAATCTGGATGACAAGCCTATAATACAGCACTTTATCAAACGCCTTTTGAAAGTCCATATACACCATATCAACTGCATTGCCCTCATCTAACCCCCATTACCTCATCATTAAATGAGCTCATTATTTAAATACTGGGCAGAAAACCTGAAAATCCTAAATGGCACTTAACGCAAGCAGGATACATTTATGAAGCTACGGCACACCCGTGGTCAGGGACACTGCGGCACAGCCACCAGTAGTCAGGCAACTGCTGCCATTACAGGCCCCACCTCCTGTACTCGTTAGAGACTGGACCCACCTCCTGTACCCTTAAAGAGGTCCCACCCCTTGTACCCATTATAGTGCTGGAGGCCCATTTCCCTGACCTGACTGGACACACTAGGTGCAGGTGCCATACCTCATTGTTGGGGTCCTGGATGACCTTGTACAGAGCTGGTACTAAAGTCGTCTTCTGGTGGAGGGTTGCTGCGTAACTGGATATCTGAGTTTCAGGTAAAGTCTGCAGAAGGCAGAGGGGAAAGGGAGAGATGAGAAAGTCTGTTTAAGTCTTAAGGATTAGGCATAGTGAAAATCATCACATCAGAGCTTAGCCTGCCTCAGCAGAGGACCAGAGTACGATTGTGTGGAGCTCAGCACTTCCAGAGTACAGAGTCTGAATTTAAAGCACTGTCATCGATATAAGTCTACAGTAAAATCAGGACTACACATAGTGTTAGTGTCTGGAGCTGATGTGGGGCTGGAATGGTATGAAAGGGAACAGTGCCAGCACCAAGCAATCCCAAGGAGCACCGAATAATGTGACACTGCCCTCATTCCAGGAACATGATCGCAAAAACCACGTAGCATCCAAATATAGCAGGTCAGCACATCGGGAGCAGAGCTGAGGGGACAGGGAGGTCAGAGGCATCGTCCAATGACCAGAGCAAGCAGATACCTCACTGATTTGGGGGGGGGGGGGGTAATCTCTGTCTGTGTTTCATGTGACACACAACCTCCAGTGTGCAGCAAAGGTGATTGGGAACAGTTTGCCCCGACCTGTACTGACTGACTGACTGGGAACAGCTTGCCCAGATAAGCATTTTCCAGGACACCGGGGAGAAGCGGCCTGGTTAAACTGTCCCAGGTGACTTTACCTTGAATTGAGAGAGCCAATCCTCCACAAGCCCTCCGTCTGAGCCCAGCATCTTCTCACTGCTCGCTCCCAGTTTCCTGAGGATGAAACGTAAACTTCAATCACACTATCTTCAGGAGCTCCACGAAACAGACATCTACAAAGACTCGGACAATAGAGAGCCGCATACCCATGTTTGCTGACGACACCAAGTTAGTTGGCACAGTGTAGATGGGAGCAAAGGGACATTGACAGATTAAGTGAGTGAGCAAAGCTGTGGCAGGTGGAGTTCAACATGGGAAAGTGGAGGGAGGTGTACACTTTGGATCTAAGAAAGATAGTTCAGAGCATTTTCTAAATGGTCAGAAGCTAGGAACTGTGGAGCAGAGAGATTTAGGGGCTCAAATGCAGAAATCACTAAAAGCTAGCGGACAGGTACAAAAAATAAGTAAAAAGACTAATGGAATGTTGGCCTTTATCTCAAGAGGGCTGGAAATTATGTTACAGTTAGATAAAGCTCTCGTTAGACCCCATTTAGACCAATGCACCTCAGGAAGGATATATTGGCCTTGGAGGGGTACAGCACAGATTCAGCAGAATGATACCAGGGCTAAAAGGGCTAAATTATGACGACAGGTTGCATAGACTAGGCTTGTAGTCCCTTGAATATAGAAGATGAAGGGGTGAACTAATTGAGGTGTTTAAGATGATTAAAGGATTCGATAGGAGGGAGAGAGAGAGAGAGAGAGAGAGAGAGAGAGAGAGAGAGAGAGAGAGAAAAACTATTTCCTCTGGTGGGTGAGTCCAGAACAAGGGGGCATAACCTTAAAATTACAGCTAGGCCGTTCAGGGGTGATGTCAGGAAACACTTGTTCACACAAAGGGTAGTGGAAATCTGGAACTGTTTCCCCCCTGCTCGGAACCAAGACAGGTAGATGGAGTTAAGATACAGCTCAGCAGTGATCTAATTGAATGTTGGGCTGAATGGCCTACTCCTGTTCCTATGTTCCTACAAGGTTTGCCAGCTAGAGTGCCTACAATCACAAGAGTAGGGAGAGGGTATCAAATCTACCCCAAGGTTCCCACTGCTGAAATCACCCAGGGCTTCTGCCAAATTAGCCACTTTGACGGTCCTTGCTTGCTATCTGGTCACCCACGCTGGCTGTATTTCGACTGATGTTTGCAACGTCCCAACAGTTCAATAATCTGCTGGCACTTACGGTCCGGGCTCGCACATGAAAAATGGCCGCTTGCGGGCAGCAATTTCGTTGTTTGAAGTACAAGAGGATAGTGGCGCCTGGGGAACCCGACCCCGGCGAGGGCCGGCGCCCGGGGAACCCGACCCCGGCGAGGGCCGGCGCCTTCGAAAAGGGGAGGGAGAAATAGGGAGAGAACCGGTGAAGGGGTGGGGAACTTGTGTGACTGTTCCAGAAAATTCATTCCACGTAGAAGAACAAACAATCCAACAATCAGATGCCCTTGGTAAATGAACTGGTACAGGATCATTCACTGTACAGCATGAGCTAACACCAGGGTTTGTACAAGCAGTCACAGTACAGCAAGCTCAACAAAGCAACTCATTGCCCTCATCTTTGACTGCACCAACTGTTCTCCACCTTTCCCCACACACCGTGTCCTCCACATCCCTTGACACGCCATATACATCCTGTACATGTGCAGCATGACAAAAATGGAAGCTATCATAATATACTGCCTATATCGTTCAATACTGTAATATACTGCATATTCTATTGTGCAATACTGTAATACTGCCTATATCGTAGAATACTAATATACTGCACATCATACAATATACTGCATATATCGTACAATACTGTAATATACGGCCTATATCATGCAATACTGTAATTTTCTTATTATATTGTACCATTCCTCAGGGCAGTGTCCTAGGCCCAACCATCTTCAGCTGCTTCATCAATGACCTTCCCTCCATCATAAGGTCAGAAATGGGGATGTTCGCTGATGATTGCACAGTGTTCAGTTCCATTCGCAACCCCTCAAATAATGAAGCAGTCCCTGCCCGCATGCAGCAAGACCTGGACAACATCCAGGCTTGGGCTCATAAGTGGCAAGTAACATTCGCGCCAGACAAGTGCCAGGCAATGACCATTTCCAACAAGAGAGAGTCTAACCACCTCCCCATGACATTCAACGGCCGTACCATCGCCGAATCCCTCACCATCAACATCCTGGGAGTCACCATTGACCAGAAACTTAACTGGACCAGCCACAAATACTGTGGTTACAAGAGCAGGTCAGAGGCTGGCTATTCTGCGGCGGGTGACTCACCTCCTGACTCCCCAAAGCCTTTCCACCATCTACAAGGCACAAGTCAGGAGTGTGATGGAATACTCTCCACTTGCCTGGATGAGTGCAGCTCCAACAACACTCAAGAAGCTCAACACCATCCAGGACAAAGCAGCCCGCTTGATTGGCACCCCATCCACCACCCGAAACATTCACTCCCCTTCACCACCAGCGCATTGTGGCTGCAGTGTGTACCATCCACAGGCTGCACTGCAGCAACTCGCCAAGGCTTCTTCAACAGCACCCCCCAAACCCGCGACCTCTACCACCTAGAAGGACAAGAGCAGCAGATACATGGGAACAACACCACCTGCACGTTCCCCTCCAAACCACACACCGACTTGAAAATATATCACTGTTCTTTCATGGTCACTGGGTCAAAATCCTGAAACTCCCTACCTAACAGCACTGTGGGAGAACCTTCACCACACAGATTACAGTGGTTCAAGGAGGCAGCTCACCACCTCCTTCTCAAGGACAATTAGGTTTGGGCAATAAATGCCAGCCTCGCCAGCGATGCCACATCCCATGAACAAATTTTTAAAAAACTAATGTACTGCATGTATCACACAGTACTGAAATGTACTGCATATATTGTGCAAATGTAATATACTACCTATTATATTGTACAATACTGTAATATACTGGATGTTATGTCAAACGATACTGTTACTATAATATACTGCATATTGTCGTACAATACTGCAATATACTGCATTTTATGTCATAGCACTGTAATCATGTCGTATAATACTGAAATAATGTACTATATATCAATACTGTAATATACTGATATAACAGTAATGCTATATTATAATACAATAGACACCATCAATACTGTATATTACATTGTAGAATACTATAATCTGCTGTAATACAGTAATATACTATATAATACTGTAATATACCATATTATATTCTGTAATGCAGTGTATAATACTGAAATATACTGCATATTCTATTGTATAATAATGTATTAATATATTGGCAGGTCACCATGCTGCTGCTTATAGCCAGTCTGGGCTTTGGTTGTGATGTTTAGTTGCTAACTGCCCTGTGCTCTAACTAGGCTAACCTGGTCATTACCATCAGAGAGCAGGGGTAAATTTCAGGCTGCAGATCAGTGACTGACTTTCTTTCTCTAAGATTCGTTTGGATATAAGAACAGGAGTAGGCCATTCAGCCCCTCGAGCCCACTCTGTCATTTCATAAGATCATGGCTGATCTGTGATCTAACTCCATATACCTGCCTTTGGCCCATATCCCTTAATACCTTTGGTTGCCAAAAAGCTATCTATCTCACATTTAAATTTAGCAATTGAGCTGGTATCAATTGCCGTTTGCGGAAGAGAGTTCCAAACTTCTACCACCCTTTGTGTGCAGGAATATTTTCTAATCTCGCTCCTGAAAGGTCTGGCTCTAATTTTTAGACTGTGCCCCCTACTCCGAGAATCCCCAACCAGCGGAAATAGTTTCTCTCTATCCACCCTATCTGTTCCCCTTAATATCTTATAAATTTCGATCAGATCACCCCTTAACCTTCGAAACTCTAGAGAATACAACCCCAATTTGTGTAATCGCTCCTCGTAACTTAACCCTTGAAGTCCGGGTATCATTCTAGTAAACCTACGCTGCACTCCCTCCAAGGCCAACATGTCCTTCCGAAGGTGCGGTGCCCAGAACTGCTCACAGTACTCCAGGTGCGGTCTAACCAGGGTTTTGGATAGCTGCAGCATAACTTCTGCCCCCTTGTACTCCAGTCCTAGATATAAAGACCAGCATTCCATTAGCCTTATTGATTATTTTCTGCACCTGTTCATGACACTTCAATGATCTATGTACCTGTGCCCCTAAGTCCCTTATGGACATCCACTGTTTTTAAACTTTTTACCATTTAGAAAGTACCCTGTTCTATCCTTTTTTGGTCCAAAGTGGATGACCTCACATTTGCCTACATTGAATTCTATTTGCCACAGTTTTGCCCATTCACCTAATCTATCAATATCGCTTTATAATTTTATGTTTTCATCTGCACTGCTTACAATGCCACCAACCTTTGTGTCATCTGCAAACTTAGATATGAGACTTTCTATGCCTTCATCTAAGTCGTTAATAAATATTGTGAATAATTGAGGCCCCAAGACAGATCCCTGCGGGACTCCACTAGTCACATCCTGCCAATGTGAGTACCTTCCCATTATCCCTACTCTCTGTCACCTTTCGCTCAGCCAACTTCCTAACCAAGTCCGTACTTTTCCCTCGATTCCATGGGCTTCTATCTTAGCTAACAGTCTCTTATGTGGGACCTTATCAAATGCCTTCTGGAAGTCAATATAAATAACATCCATTGAAATTCCCCTGTCCACTACTTTAGTCACCTCTTCAAAAAATTCCATCAGGTTTGTCAGGCATGACCTACCTTTCACAAATCCATGCTGGCTCTCTCTGATTAACTGATAATTCTCGAGGTGTTCAGTCACCCTATCCTTAATTATAGACTCCAGCAATTTCCCCACGATAGATGTTAGGCTAACTGGGCTATAATTCCCTGGTTTCCCTCTCTCTCCTTTCTTAAAAAGCAGAGTAACATACGCAATTTCCCAATCTAGAGGGTCAGTTCCTGAATCTGGAGAACTTTGAAAGATTATAGTTAGGGCATCTGCAATCTGCTCACCTACTTCCTTTGAAACCCTGGGATGGAAACCATCTGGTCCTGGGGATTTGTCACTTTGTGCTATTATTTTCTTCATTACTGTTGCTTTACTTATGTTAATTTTATTGAGTCCCTGTCCCCGATTCAATATTAGTTTTCTTGGGATTTCCGGCCTTCTATCTACTGAAAATACTGACGCAAAGTAATCGTTCAACATGTCTGCCATTTCCCCACTGTCAATGACAATATCCCCACTTTCAGTTTTTAAGGGGCCAACACTGCTCCTGACCACCCTCTTTTTCCTAATATAACCATAAAAGTTCTTTGTATTGGTTTTGATATCCCTTGCAAGTTTCTTTTCATACTCTTTGTAGCTCTTACTATCTGTTTTGTGACCCTTTGTATCACGTTAAATGTTTCTTTAAACATTTCCCACTGATCATCAGTCGTTTTACCCATTAACAGATTTGCCCAGTTTACTGTGGACAGTCTCTGTCTCATCCCATTGAAGTCGGCCTTACCCAAGTCTAGAATCTTAGCAGCTGATTCACTTCTTTCCCTTTCAAACACTACATTGAACTCGATCATGTTGGATAGATGTTTACGCACATTTTAGCTGTTAACTAAATCTGGTTCATTACTCATTACTAAATCTAGTATGGCTTGCCCCCTTGTTGCCTCTAGGACATACTGCTGTAGAAAACTATCCCGGACACACTCAAGAAATTCACTACCTTTCTGACAGTTGCTAGTCTGCTTTCCCCAATCTATGTGAAGGTTAAAGTCCCCCATTAAGACCACTATGCCTTTGTTACATACTTGTCTAATCTCTGCATTTATACAATCTAGCACTTCAGAGCTGCAGCCAGGGGTCCTATACACAACTCCCACTATAGTCTTAGATCCTTTCCTATTTCTCAATTCAACCCATAAGGTCTCTGTTGGCTGCTTACCTCTCATTAAATCCTCCTTTATCATTGAAGTGATTTCATCTCTAATCACTAAGGCTACTCCTCCCCTCTTCCATTTTCCCTATCTCTCATGTAGACCTTATAACCCGGTATATTTAGTTACCAATCCTGACCATTCCGCAGCCATGTCTCAGTAATAGTTATCATGTCATACCCTCCAATTTGAATTTGTGCCTGTAGTTCATTTAATTTATTCCTTATAGAACTCTTAGTTGGGCCACACACCCTAGCCTGGCCTTCAGCTTTGATGCTGGGTTAATCGTTTTCACTTTATCTGTAGTGCCTAAAAGTACACTTTCCTTCTGCTGCTCTACGCTTTTCCCTGTTCTTGAACAACTATTTGTATTGTAAATTTCCCCTGGGTCTTCCCCTCTCTTGCTGCTTTCAACTTTACTCTCTTCTGACTCCCCGCTCAGGTTCCCATCCCTCTGCCACTCTAGTTTAAACCCTCCCCAACAGCAGTAGCAGACCCCCCTGCAAGGATATTAGTCCTGGATCTGTTGAGGTGCAACCCGTCCAGCTTGTACAGATCCCACCTTCCCCAGAATCGGTCCCAATTCCTCAGGAATCTAAATCCCTCCCTCCTGCACCAACCCTCCAGCCACACATTCATCCGGTCTATTCTCCTATTCCTGTACTCACTAGGTACAAAATGTGATGTCTGGAGTGTGTCAGACGAGGTTTTTATATTTGTTTTCCGATTAACCAGTTTCAGTCTCCAACGCCAACTCTGTAAAAATTAAACTCAAGGAACTGGGCCCAGCAGAGCGAGATTCCATCATCAATCTCATCAGGCAGCTGATCCTATACGCGATGGCAGTAGGGCTCACAACTGGCCTCAGTGCCCCAGGCAAATGTACTCAGAGAAGCAGTGGTATCAGGGTGCTCTCACCCCCACAGTATACTGCTACACTGTACTCCAGGAGAGGCAGGGTTATCAATATGCACTTCTGGAGTGAGCGGGTTTTCCACCAGTGCAGGATCTGACAATGGACAGGGGACTGCTTCAATGTTCAGAGGCATGAGTGTAGCAAATGATATGAACTAACGTGCTCTCCAGCTTCAGTTGAGTAGACGTTCCTGTTCGCAGACACTGGGCATGTCTCAGACTTATAGACACACAGTAGAACAGCCACAGCTCAATGTGGTGTCTGCAGACACTATTGTTTATCAGCTGCCAGGTTCCATCATGTGACCTCACAGGGACACAGCAACTGTGCCAGAAAACAGAAAGTGATGCCAAAGCCCCGGCAGTTGTGAGGATCCCACATCAACACGGAATCACAGCTCAGTCCAACAGAACCTGCTGGCAGGGTATATATTTGAACAGCGAACACCTTCAAAAAAAGCCTCTTAGTTTGGTTTCAGCTAAACAGTTTTTGAAGCAAGTGAAATTTAAGGAGCATACTTTTATTTTTAAAATCTACTGATTTATTTTTGCATCTGTATAATTTTACATTCTGCAATAAACTTAGTGAAGTTATTTTTACCTGTGCTATATACTTTGGCAGCATGGAGTTTTTTTATGGTCTGGAGTCTACTATTACTGGTACATACTTCAATAGTAGAAGCAGTCATTGTCTGTGGAAGATGACTTTTGCACTGAACATAAACTAAAAGCACTGGGACAGAGCCCAGATTGCAACAGTCTCAATAAAGGACTAAACATGTGAGTGCCTCCTTCAACAGTATAAACAGGAAGTTAGACATTTAGCAGTTCTAACGTACTGCAGTGAGTCAGTAATAGGGGGTTGGGCAGTAAATCGCAGAACACTGAGTGCAGGTGGAAGAATGGGGCAGAAAGAGCAGAAAAATGCACAAAAGAGAGAAAGGATTCTATGGATCAAATATTGGGAGGAGCAGAGGAACACTGAGAAAAATCACACTATTTTCCTTAAAGGAGCTCCTCCTGTGGTCTAGTGGGCAAAAGTGCTCGCAGTCTGTGTTAAGTCAGCTGATGTCAGGCAGGACAGGTGGACAATTGGCCTCGACACCCCAGGATTAGAGACAAGTTCCTGCTCCTGGTCACTATCTCGCTGGAAGAGCGTGTGTTGTAGACTGGGAGGAGAATAGGCACAGTGGTGACGCCTCATGATAAAATAGCTCTCCGATACTCGGAGATACCAGGGCAGCCTGTCCCAGCAAGAGTCAGTGCCATCAGGGGAGAGTGGAGGCAGAGAGAGATTTTTTTTTAAATTCCATATAGTAAGGCTCCATCTTTGAAACCTTGTCCCAAGAAAACAAATTATATAAACAATTCTTGCCCTGGACACTATAGCTGGCCTGTGGAAGTGGCCTGTGGAGCAACCTCACTGCCCAGACGCCACAATGGGGGTCAATTAATCACCTTTGATGTGCAGCACAGAGTGTGAACACTGAATGCAACCCAGACAATACCATTAAATACAAACATGTCAGCACATCATTAGCCCAGGCAGGGACAGAAAGAGCATGGCTAATGAGAAAAGACAGATATCAGGGCACTACACTGACAAACTGTCCAACACACAGACACACACACACACAGACACACACACACACAGACACACACACACACACACAGACACACACACACACAGACACACACACACACAGACACACACACACACAGACACACACACACACAGACACACACACACACACAGACACACACACACACACAGACACACACACAGACACACACACACAGACACACACACACAGACACACACACACAGACACACACACACAGACACACACACACACACAGACACACACACAGACACACACTTCCCATCTATTCCATCTCATTCTCTCTTCCCAGATCTATTCCCTCCACTCTCTTCTCCTCCCGCTCATCCTCATTCCCCCACCACCCCCCATCTTTCCCCTCTTCTCACCCCCCATGCCAAGTCTATTCCAGCTTCTCTGTCCCGGATCTATTTCCCTTTCTATCCCCTCTTTCCCCATTTTTCCCCCTGCCGCTTCCTCCCCCCCAGCCCACTCCTTCCCCAGTTCTCCATCCCCCCCCCAGCCCACCCCTTCCCCAGTTCTCCATCCCCCCCCAGCCCACCCCTTCCCCAGCTGTTCCCCAGCCCTCCACCCACCCCAGCCCCCCACCCACCCCCAGTCCCCCACCCACCCCCGGCCCTCCGCCGGCTCTCCCCCCGCCCCCCGCCTTCCCCCGGCTCTCCCCCCGCCCCCGCCTTCCCCCCCGTTCTCCCCCCGCCCCCGCCTTCCCCCCCGTTCTCCCCCCGCCTTCCCCCCCCGGTTCTCCCCCCGCCTTCCCCCCCCGGTTCTCCCCCCCGCCTTCCCCCCCCGGTTCTCCCCCCGCCTTCCCCCCCCGGTTCTCCCCCCGCCTTCCCCCCCCGGTTCTCCCCCCGCCTTCCCCCGGTTCTCCCCCCGCCTCTCCCCCAGTTCTCCCCCCGCCTCTCCCCCGCCTCTCCCCCGGTTCTCCCCCCGCCTCTCCCCCGGTTCTCCCCCCGCCTCTCCCCCGGTTCTCCCCCCGCCTCTCCCCCCGCCTCTCCCCCGGTTCTCCCCCCGCCTCTCCCCCGGTTCTCCCCCCGCCTCTCCCCCGGTTCTCCCCCCGCCTCTCCCCCGGTTCTCCC
This sequence comes from Heptranchias perlo, assembly GCF_035084215.1. Taxonomy (NCBI): domain Eukaryota; kingdom Metazoa; phylum Chordata; class Chondrichthyes; order Hexanchiformes; family Hexanchidae; genus Heptranchias; species Heptranchias perlo. The sequence continues at coordinate 82,208,084 of NC_090331.1, forward strand.
CCCGCCTCTCCCCCGGTTCTCCCCCCGCCTCTCCCCCGGTTCTCCCCCCGCCTCTCCCCCGGTTCTCCCCCCGCCTCTCCCCCGGTTCTCCCCCCGCCTCTCCCCCGGTTCTCCCCCCGCCTCTCCCCCGGTTCTCCCCCCGCCTCTCCCCCGGTTCTCCCCCCGCCTCTCCCCCGGTTCTCCCCCCGCCTCTCCCCCGCCTCTCCCCCCGCCTCTCCCCCGGTTCTCCCCCCGCCTCTCCCCCGGTTCTCCCCCCGGTTCTCCCCCCGCCTCTCCCCCGGTTCTCCCCCCGCCTCTCCCCCGGTTCTCCCCCCGCCTCTCCCCCGGTTCTCCCCCCGCCTCTCCCCCGGTTCTCCCCCCGCCTCTCCCCCGGTTCTCCCCCCGCCTCTCCCCCGGTTCTCCCCCCGCCTCTCCCCCGGTTCTCCCCCCGCCTCTCCCCCGGTTCTCCCCCCGCCTCTCCCCCCGGTTCTCCCCCCGCCTCTCCCCCCGCCTCTCCCCCGGTTCTCCCCCCGCCTCTCCCCCCGCCTCTCCCCCGGTTCTCCCCCCGCCTCTCCCCCGGTTCTCCCCCCGCCTCTCCCCCGGTTCTCCCCCCGCCTCTCCCCCGGTTCTCCCCCCGCCTCTCCCCCCGCCTCTCCCCCCGCCTCTCCCCCGCCTCTCCCCCGCCTCTCCCCAGTTTCTCCCCCCGCCTTCCCCAGTTCCTCCCCCCGCCATGTGCATTCCTTCCTCTCTCCCACATATCCAATCCCTCCCCTCATCCAGTCCCTCCCCCTTGCCCCATATCCATGCGTTCCCCCTTTTCTCTCTCTCAGTTCCCGCCATATACATTCCGTTCTCTCTCCCCATATCTATTCTCCCCTTCATTTCCCACCCCCTTCCTCTCCGTCCCCATCCATCCCTCCTCCGACACCTCCTCCTTCCATATCTATTCACTCCTTTCTCTCTCTCCCTCCCTCCCCATCGCCCCCCCCCATTATCTCCCTCCCTCTCGCCCCCCCCCCATTATCTCCCTCCCTCCCTCTCGCCCCCCCCCCCAATATCTCCCTCCCTCCCTCCCTCTCGCCCCCCCCCAATATCTCCCTCCCTCTCGCCCCCCCCCCCAATATCTCCCTCCCTCCCTCTCGCCCCCCCCCATTATCTCCCTCCCTCCCACTCGCCCCCCCCCCAATATCTCCCTCCCTCCCACTCGCCCCCCCCCCAATATCTCCCTCCCTCCCACTCGCCCCCCCCCCAATATCTCCCTCCCTCCCACTCGCCCCCCCCCCCAATATCTCCCTCCCTCCCTCTCGCCCCCCCCAATGTCTCCCCCCTCTCGCCCCCCCCCCAATGTCTCCCTCCCTCCCTCCCGCCCCCCCCAATGTCTCCCTCCCTCCCCCAATGTCTCCCTCCCTCTCGCCCCCCCCCCAATGTCTCCCTCCCTCTCGCCCCCCCCCAATATCTCCCTCCCTCTCGCCCCCCCCCAATATCTCCCTCCCTCTCGCCCCCCCCCCCAATATCTCCCTCCCTCTCGCCCCCCCCCCCCCAATATCTCCCTCCCTCTCGCCCCCCCCCCAATATCTCCCTCCCTCCCTCTCGCCCCCCACCCCAATATCTCCCTCCCCCCCCCCCCAATATCTCCCTCCCTCCTCCCCCCAGTATCTCCCTCCCTCCTCCCCCCCCCCCCCAATATCTCTCTCCCTCCCCCCCCCCCCCCCCAATATCTCTCTCCCTCCTCCCCCCCCCCCCAATATCTCTCTCCCTCCTCCCCCCCCCCCAATATCTCTCTCCCTCCTCCCCCCCCCCCAATATCTCTCTCCCTCCTCCCCCCCCCCCCAATATCTCTCTCCCTCCTCCCCCCCCCCCCAATATCTCTCTCCCTCCTCCCCCCCCCCCCAATATCTCTCTCCCTCCTCCCCCCCCCCCAATATCTCTCTCCCTCCTCCCCCCCCCCCCCAATATCTCTCTCCCTCCTCCCCCCCCCCCAATATCTCTCTCCCTCCTCCCCCCCCCCCCAATATCTCTCTCCCTCCTCCCCCCCCCCCCCAATATCTCTCTCCCTCCTCCCCCCCCCCCCCAATATCTCTCTCCCTCCTCCCCCCCCCCCAATATCTCTCTCCCTCCTCCCCCCCCCCCCCCCAATATCTCTCTCCCTCCCTCCCCCCCAATATCTCTCTCCCTCCCTCCCCCCCCCCCAATATCTCTCTCGCCCCCTCCCCACCCCCCCCCAATATCTCTCTCGCCCCCTCCCCCCCCCCCAATATCTCTCTCGCCCCCTCCCCCCCCCCCAATATCTCTCTCGCCCCCTCCCCCCCCCCCATATCTCTCTCGCCCCCTCCCCCCCCCCAATATCTCTCTCCCTCCCTCCCCCCCCCCCCAATATCTCTCCCTCCCTCCCCCCCCCCAATATCTCTCCCTCCCTTCCCCCCCCCCAATATCTCTCCCTCCCTCCCCCCCCCCAATATCTCTCCCACCCTCCCCCCCCCCCCAATATCTCTCCCTCCCTCCCCCCCCCCCAATATCTCTCCCTCCCTCCCCCCCCCCCCAATATCTCACCCTCCCTCCCCCCCCCCCCCAAAATCTCTCCCTCCCTCCCCCCCCCAATATCACTCTCTCCATTCCCCTCCCCCCCCTTCCCCCCCTCCATTCCTCCTTCTCCCCCCCCCTCCATTCCTCCTTCTTCCAGCTTCTCCCCCTTCCCTCCATTCCTCCTTCTCCCCCTCCATTCCTCCCCCCCTCCATTCCTCCCCCCCCTCCATTCCCTCCCCCCCCTCCATTCCCTCCTTCTCCCCCCCCCTCCATTCCCTCCTTCTCCCCCCCCCTCCATTCCCTCCTTCTCCCCCCCCCTCCATTCCCTCCTTCTCCCCCCCCCTCCATTCCCTCCTTCTCCCCCCCCCCTCCATTCCCTCCTTCTCCCCCCCCCTCCATTCCCTCCTTCTCCCCCACCTCCATTCCCACCTCTCCCCCCCCTCCATTCCCTCCTTCTCCCCCCCCCCTCCATCCCTCCTTCTCCCCCCCCCCTCCATTCCCTCCTTCTCCCCCCCCTCCATTCCCTCCTTCTCCCCCCCCCCTCCATTCCCTCCTTCTCCCCCCCCCCCTCCATTCCTCCTTCTCCCCCCCTTCCCTCTCCATTCCTCCTTCTCCCCCCCCCTTCCCTCTCCATTCCTCCTTCTCCCCCCCTTCCCTCTCCATTCCTCCTTCCTCCCCCCCCTTCCCTCTCCATTCCTCCTTCTCCCCCCCCCCCTCCTCCTCTCCATTCCTCCTTCTCCCCCCCCCCTCCTCCTCTCCATTCCTCCTTCTCCCGCCCCCCCCTCCTCTCCATTCCTCCTTCTCCCGCCCCCCCCTCCTCTCCATTCCTCCTTCTCACCCCCCCCTCCTCTCCATTCCTCCTTCTCCCCCCCCCCCCCCCCTCCATTCCTCCTTCTCCCCCCCCCCCTCCTCTCCATTCCTCCTTCTCCCCCCCCCTCCTCTCATTTCCTCCTTCTCCCCCCCCCCCCTCCTCTCCATTCCTCCTTCTCCCCCCCCCTCCTCCTCCTCTCCATTCCTCCTTCTCCCCCCCCCTCCTCCTCCTCTCCATTCCTCCTTCTCCCCCCCCCCTCCTCCTCTCCATTCCTCCTTCTCTCCCCCCCCCCTCCTCTCCATTCCTCCTTCTCTTCCCCCCCCCCTCCTCCTCTCCATTCCTCCTTCTCCCCCCCCCCCTCCTCCTCTCCATTCCTCCTTCTCCCCCCCCCCTCCTCCTCTCCATTCCTCCTTCTCTCCCCCCCCTCCTCCTCTCCATTCCTCCTTCTCCCCCCCCTCCTCCTCTCCATTCCTCCTTCTCTCCCCCCCCCTCCTCTCCATTCCTCCTTCTCTCCCCCCCCCCTCCTCTCCATTCCTCCTTCTCCCCCCCCCCTCCTCCTCTCCATTCCTCCTTCTCTCCCCCCCCCCCTCCTCTCCATTCCTCCTTCTCTCCCCCCCCCCCCCTCCTCCTCTCCATTCCTCCTTCTCTCCCCCCCCCCTCCTCCTCTCCATTCCTCCTTCTCTCCCCCCCCCTCCTCCTCTCCATTCCTCCTTCTCTCCCCCCCCCCCTCCTCCTCTCCATTCCTCCTTCTCTCCTCCCCCCCTCCCCCCTCCATTCCTCCTTCTCTCCCCCCCCCCTCCTCCTCTCCATTCCTCCTTCTCTCCCCCCCCCCTCCTCTCCATTCCTCCTTCTCTACCCCCCCCCCCCTCCCTCCTCTCCATTCCTCCTTCTCTACCCCCCCCCCTCCTCCTCTCCATTCCTCCTTCTCTCCCCCCCCCCCTCCCCTCCCCCCCCTCCATTCCTCCTTCTCTCCCCTCCTTCTCCTCCCTCCCCCCCCCTCCTCTCCATTCCTCCTTCTCTCCTCCCCCCCCTCTCTCTCCCTCCCCCTCACCCCCCCCTCCTCCTCTCCATCCTCCTTCTCTCCTCCCCCCCCTCCTCTCCATTCCTCCTCTCTCCCCCCCCCCCTCCTCTCCATTCCTCCTTCTCTCCCCCCCCCCTCCTCTCCATTCCTCCTTCTCTCCCCCCCCCCTCCTCTCCATTCCTCCTTCTCTCCCCCCCCCCTCCTCTCCATTCCTCCTTCTCTCCCCCCCCCCCCTCCTCTCCATTCCTCCTTCTCTCCCCCCCCCCCTCCTCTCCATTCCTCCTTCTCTCCCCCCCCCCCCTCCTCTCCATTCCTCCTTCTCTCCCCCCCCCCCCTCCTCTCCATTCCTCCTTCTCTCCCCCCCCCCCTCCTCTCCATTCCTCCTTCTCTACCCCCCCCCTCCTCTCCATTCCTCCTTCTCTCCCCCCCCCTCCCCTCCCCCCCTCCCCTCCCCCCCCTCCATTCCTCCTCTCTCCCCTCCTCTCTCCTCCCCCCCCCCCTCCTCCTCTCCATTCCTCCTTCTCTCCTCCCCCCCCCTCTCTCCCCTCCCCCTCACCCCCCCCTCCTCCTCTCCATCCTCCTTCTCTCCTCCCCCCCTCCTCCCCCCCCCTCTCCATTCCTCCTTCTCTCCTCCCCCCCCCCTCCCCTCCATTCCTCCTTCTCTCCTCCCA
>NC_090331.1:82213288-82287488 GCF_035084215.1 Heptranchias perlo
TGATTTAGTTGTCGAATTGGAGAAAGTCGGCAAGCTCGATGTAAATAATTTAGACGTGGTGGAAGAATGTCTGCAGAACATCCAGAGAATCGATCTGAGAAAGAAGATCTCAAAATACAAACAAATGGGTGAGTGCGAATAAAGACTGGGGAGGGGGGGGGCAAGGGGAGGGGGGAGGGGGGGGGCAAGGGGAGGGGGGAGGGGGGGGGGCAAGGGGAGGGGGGAGGGGGGGGGGCAAGGGGAGGGGGGAGGGGGGGGGGCAAGGGGAGGGGGAGGGGGGGGGCAAGGGGAGGGGGGGGGGGCAAGGGGAGGGGGGGGCAAGGGGAGGGGGGGGCAAGGGAGGGGGGGCAAGGGGAGGGGGGGGGGCAAGGGGAGGGGGGAGGGGGGGGGGCAAGGGAGGGGGGGGGGGTCAGACTGGTTAGAGGGAGTTACAGATATTCGTGCCGTTAGTGGCAGCATTGATTTTGATCTCTGTCCATTCTCATTCTCAGGTGTATCTGTTTGTTCCGTGAGGAGACCCGATGCCTATCAGAATGTTATCCCAGTTTCTGTTCCATGTCAGGAGCGCTGGTTTGGCCCAGAACATTTTGAGCAAGCTCGGGTAGGAATCTCAGTTATTAACAGTGTTCACCCAGCAGAGCCTTGGAAATGTTTTTTTCAATAAATGATTTTTTTTTGCTGCCTCCCAGCCCTGCCCTTGTACCTTCCATTCATATTTTGAACCTCACTCGTCCGTTGATAATTTAGAGGGTGATTCACGCCAGGACCTGTGCTCCCTGGGGTTAGTGGGGTGCCGGCGGGCACGGTACGTGGGGTGCCGGCGGGCACGGTACGTGGGGTGCCGGCGGGCACGGTACGTGGGGTGCCGGCGGGCACGGTACGTGGGGTGGTTTTCTACATATCTTTACGTTGCTCTCATTCTCGTGTACCTTTCAGCAGGTGAACAATCTGCAGGCGGTGTTTGCAAACTGCAGCAGAGGTCAGTTATTGAGACAGCACGTTCACACAAACTGCCCGAAACGTCAGTGACCTTGTGTAAGTAACGAAAACTGAATTTTGATACTAGTCTCTGTACCCGGCCTATGAGTAGTCATCTTTTACCAAGTTTTACCAACTCCTGCGTAATGGTTAGAGTTTGGGTGTGAGTCACGCATTGCTTAGATGTTAAGGTTCGGCTGGGGTCGGAGGGGCCAGGTGGAATCCAAGGGTTGGCTGGGTCGGAGATGCTGGTGGGTGGCGGGGGCAGGGACGGAGGGGCCTGGTGGGGTGGGGTTGGAGGGTTGGTTGTGTTGGGGTGGGGTGGGATCGGAGGAACTTGGTGGGGTTGGAGGGTTGGGGTGGGGTGGGTGGGATCGGAGGAACTTGGTGGGGTGCGGTCGGAGGAACTTGGTAGGGTTGGGTTGGGGTGGGGTGGGGTGGGAGGGTCGGGTCTCTTTCCCTGGGGCTGCCACATTTACATGGCTTGTGTTTTTTCTTTGCTTCTTGCCCAGGTTTGTTTTGCCAGTATTTGGGTGTTTAATCCTGGCTAGGGTAACGCCATGTGGGGTTGGCCTTGTTCAGCACAGGGCTGTGACGTACCATGTCAGGGTCAGTACCAGAGGGTTTTGGGACATTTTACTACGTTAAAGGTGCTTTATAAATGCAAGTTATTGTTGAGGGTGGGGCATTGTGCATGTATCGGGGGTGAGGGTGGTCCCATTGGGGTCATGTACAGTGATAGGGTTGGAGTTCGGTCACAGTCAGAGATGTGTTCAGGGTCCGAGCAAAGATTTATGGTTATAGTGAAATAGGTAGCATCTGGGGTCAGGATACGGTTAGGTGATGTCTCCTGCTGGATAGACCCCGCACCCCCGAAAGTGCTGCCTCCTAGACCAGCAGACAGCAGAAGGCCTCACAGCAGACCCCGATCACGCCTTCGCCCAACTCCCAGCGGGAGGCACGGGATAGCGACTGGAACAGGGACCTCTTCTGAACTTTGCCCTCCCTGTTCCAGGGTCACTGAGGCCAACTGCAGCTGCTTTGAAATGATGTTTGGCCATTGGGCAGTATTTGAGAAAGGAGAATGAAACTGAGAGACGGGCTGACCTGGGCTGGAATCTTTGCTGTTACTGCTCAGGAACTAACAGGGAAAGTTGGAGCACATTCTCCGTTTGAACATGGGAGACACGGGCTCAGACACTGCCGCCTCTAGTGATTTGGAGCAGATTCTCCTGAAAACTTCTCGTCCTTCTACCGCATGGTCTGGTTTTATTGCTCATTAGCTGTTTCTTCATTTGTATGTGGAGGTTGAGGATTAACTGAAGGTTTAATGACGGAGTGAGATTAGTTGCCTCACTCACCCTGCCTGCTTTTACTCTGTAGCTGAAGAATATAATTCGGAGACGCTGAGCGAACCAGTGCCCGAGACGGCGCAAGCCCCTGCTCCAGGAACAGTGTGTGCGATGGAGCAGGTAACAGCAGACGAACATCGGACGGGGGGGCGGAGGTCACACACACGTCGGGCGGAGGGGGGGGGTCACACACACGTCGGGCGGAGGGGGGGGGGATCACACACACGTCGGGCGGAGGGGGGGGGTCACACACACGTAGGGCGGAGGGGGGGGGGGTCACACACACGTCGGGCGGAGGGGGGGTTCACACACACGTCGGGCGGGAGGTGGGGGGGGTCACACACGTCGGGCGGAGGGGGGATCACACGCGTCGGGCGGAGGGGGGGGTTCACACACACGTCGGGCGGAGGGGGGTTTCACACACACGTCGGGCGGAGGGGGGTTTCACACACACGTCGGGCGGAGGGGGGGGTTCACACACACGGGCGGAGGGGGGGGTCACACACGCGGAGGGGGGGGTCACACACACGTCGGGCGGAGGGGGGGGGGTCACACACACGGGCGGAGCGGGGGGGGGGTCACACACACGTCGGGCGGAGGTGGGGGGGTCACACACACGTCGGGCGGAGGTGGGGGGGGTCACACACACGTCGGGCGGAGGAGGGGGGGGGGGTCACACACACGTCGGGCGGAGGTGGGGGGGGTCACACACACGTCGGGCGGAGGTGGGGGGGGTCACACACACGTCGGGCGGAGGTGGGGGGGGTCACACACACGTCGGGCGGAGGAGGGGGGTGTCACACACGTCGGGCGGAGGGGGGATCACACGCGTCGGGCGGAGGGGGGGGTTCACACACACGTCGGGCGGAGGGGGGTTTCACACACACGTCGGGCGGAGGGGGGTTTCACACACACGTCGGGCGGAGGGGGGGGTTCACACACACGGGCGGAGGGGGGGGGTCACACACACGTCGGGCGGAGGGGGGGGGTCACACACACTTCGGGCGGAGGGGGGGGTCACACACACGTCGGGCGGAGGGGGGGGTCACACACACGTCGGGCGGAGGGGGGGGGTCACACACACGTCGGGCGGAGGGGGGGGGTCACACACACGTCGGGCGGAGGGGGGGGGTCACACACACGTCGGGCGGAGGGGGGGGGTCACACACACGGGCGGAGGGGGGGTCACACCAGTCGGGCGGAGGGGGGGGTTCACACACACGTCGGGCGGAGGGGGGGGTTCACACACACGTCGGGCGGAGGGGGGGGGTTCACACACACGTCGGGCGGAGGGGGGGGGTCACACACACGTCGGGCGGAGGGGGGGGTCACACACACGTCGGGCGGAGGGGGGGGGTCACACACACGTCGGGCGGAGGGGGGGGGTCACACACACGTCGGGCGGAGGGGGGGGGTTCACACACACGTCGGGCGGAGGGGGGTCACACACACGTCGGGCGGAGGGGGGTCACACACACGTCGGGCGGAGTGGGGGGGGTCACACACATCAGGAGGGAGCACGGGTTGGTGGGGGGAGGTTACACACACCAGGGGCCGCTGTTGGGAGAAGGATTGAGCCCAGGGAGGACATGCACGGGAGGTGGGGGGAGAACACCCACAGGAGGGAGGAAGATCGATCACTGGACAGTGTGGGGGCAGGCAGGGGGGGAGGTTACACATGGAGATCACGATTGCAGCGTGTGTGAGCAATGCTTGTGCATATTGGATGAGGAGAGGATTGGACTCAGCTGTGAACTGTTCCCCCCCCCCCCCCACCACCACCCCATCACCATTGACTATCCTGTCAAGGCTCACGCGTCCTTGGGCAGGGTGGGCGAGTTGGCTGGTGACCGTAGGACCGTACCCCAGTGAGAGTCAGCCCCCCAGAGGTGGGGAATCAGTCGTTCGTACCTCCCCCGACACCCCATCTCCACAACAGCTCTCGGGACACTGAGTGGAGACAAGCTGGGTGAGCAGCTACCCCCACCCCACAAACTCTTGGCCAAAGCCTGAAGAAAAAACATCCCCAAGTGAGTTAGAGACTGCAGCTCAGGGCCTGGATTGGTCAGTGTACATCTACCTGGTTAAACGCAGTGCTGTACTGGGGGTATCTGACCACTCACTGAGAATCAGGGTCACTGTTTGTTCTCCAGTGTGGCGGTCCAGTGCTGGCTCAGCACTCTGTGCTGACAGGCTCCCGTCTTCTCACGCTGACCTTAAGGTGGTAGCACTCTCGCCTGTTGAGTCACAAGGTCATAGGTTCAAGCCCCACTCCAAAGTGTTGAGCATAAAATCCAGGCTGACACTCTCCGGAGTCAGTACTGAGGGATTGCTGCACTGTCGGAGGTGACGTCTTTCGGATGAACCGTTAAACCGAGGCCCCGTCTGCTCTCAGGCTCAGGTCCATGGCAAAATTCGAAGAAGAGCAGGGGAGTTCTCCCCAGTGTCCTGGCCAACATTTGTCCCTCAACAACATCAGTAAAATAGATTATCTGGTCATGTATCTCATTGCTGTTTGTGGATCCTCACATTTCCCTACAACAGTGACTACACTTCAAAAGTATTAATTGGCTGTGAAGCACTTTGTGACGTCCTGAGGTGTGGAAGGCGCTGTATTTCTTTATAACATTGTGCTTTGTGTTACAGAATGGGCTGGAGATGTACAGGATGCAGAGCAACCCCTTGGGCCTCTGTTTAATCATCGATTGTATTGGAAATGATGCAGGTAAGCTGCGCTAGCCTGGATTGCGCAGGAGTCCAGTCGGCCTGTGATGAACGCTGGGTGTTGTGATGATGGTGATGGCTGACTGGTAGGCTGGGCATTCTCACCAACAATCTGTACTTATTCAGCACCTCCAACGTAATAAAATGTCCCAAAGTGCTTCAGAGGCCAAGAACTGAACACCAAATGGTGGAAGGAGAAGGTTAGGAGGTAATCCGAGGCCAGGTCAAGAATTGGTTTCATGGCTTTCGAAGGAGAGGAGTGAGGTAGGAAAAGGACCAGGGGTTTAGGGAGAGAAATCCAGGGTGTAGGGCCAAGATGGCTGAAGGTGGAGAGGAGAGAGAAAAGGATGCAAAGGCTTGTGTTGGCAGAGTGGAGGCTGCTGGTCAGCATGTTGGGCTGGAGGAAGTTCCAGAGGGAGGGGCAAGGCCGTGGAGGGAATTAGTTGGAAACTTTAAATTGGGGTGTGTCGGAGAATGGGTTGCCCATAGGAGGCAATGTAAAGTTGACGAGGATGGGTGAGCAGGATTTGGAGTGGGTTAGGATATGGGGAGCAGAGTTTTGGATGAGCTGAAGTTTACGGAGAGTAGAAGATGGGAGGCCGGCCAGGAGAGCATTGGAATAGTCGAGTCTGGAGGTAACAAAAGCATGGATGAGGGTTTCAGCAGCAGATGAGCTGAGGCAGCGGCAGAGATGGTGGAAGTAGGCTGTCTTTATGATGGAGAGAATATGGGGTTGGAAGCTCAGCTCAGGGTCACATAGGACAGATGGGGTTTATTTGAGGAGGGGGTGATAGATGGGTACAGTATCTGAGGAGAGGAAATCATTGACTGTCTACCAGCATGGGGCTTGGATGGGGAAATGGTGGGTCAAGGGAACAAGAGATAGCTCACGTGTATGAGATAAGCTTGGAGAGGCCGGGGGAAGATAGGGGGGAACTGCAGAGAGACGGGGGTTCAGGGTTGCATTGGGTGGGGAAGTGGGGTAAGGAGGCAGTTGGTTGTAGAAAAAAGCAGCTGGGAGTGACCTTTGTCCTGCAGAATGATCATGGAATAGTGAGCGGGCTTGGAAAAGGAGAATGAAGCCTGGCAGAGCTGGATGTAGTCCGGCCAGATCTGGTGATGGATGGATGGCGAAGCCAGTTGTGCACCAGATACACTCAAATCTGTGCCCCTTGGACTTGAAGGTGCCAAGATGAGGGCCGTTCCAAGGGGATGGGAAGTGAGGATACAGATGTAATGTGATGGGTAGTGGGCCAAAGCTGGACATACAAAACAAATTGACATTTCCTCCATGGCCCTGTTGGAATAGATGGTATATGAGGGAGGCTCCACTCTATTGACTCCTCCCTCATTGCCACATCACTGGTATATTGACTCCCTTTCTGTGTATTAACCCCCACCCCCCATTCCCTGTGTATTAACCCCACCCCCCCATTCCCTGTATATTAACCCCCACCCCCCATTCCTGTATATTAACCCCCCCCACAATTCCTGTATATTAACCCCCCCACAATTCCTGTGTATTAACGCCCCCCCATTGCCTGTGTATTAACGCCCCCCCCATTGCCTGTGTATTAACGCCCCCCCATTGCCTGTGTATTAACGCCCCCCCATTGCCTGTGTATTAACGCCCCCCCATATTGCCTGTGTATTAACGCCCCCCCATTGCCTGTGTATTAACGCCCCCCCCATTGCCTGTGTATTAACGCCCCCCCATTGCCTGTGTATTAACGCCCCCCCATTGCCTGTGTATTACCGCCCCCCCATTGCCTGTGTATTAACGCCCCCCCCATTGCCTGTGTATTAACGCCCCCCCATTGCCTGTGTATTAACGCCCCCCCATTGCCTGTGTATTAACGCCCCCCCATTGCCTGTGTATTAACGCCCCCCCATTGCCTGTGTATTAACGCCCTCCCCCCATTGCCTGTGTATTAACGCCCCCCCATTGCCTGTGTATTAACGCCCCCCCATTGCCTGTGTATTAACGCCCCCCCATTGCCTGTGTATTAACGCCCCCCCCATTGCCTGTGTATTAACGCCCCCCCATTGCCTGTGTATTAACGCCCCCCCCCATTGCCTGTGTATTAACGCCCCCCCACATTGCCTGTGTATTAAACGCCCCCCCCATTGCCTGTGTATTAACGCCCCCCCCATTGCCTGTGTATTAACGCCCCCCCATTGCCTGTGTATTAACGCCCCCCCCCCATTGCCTGTGTATTAACGCCCCCCCCATTGCCTGTGTATTAACGCCCCCCCATTGCCTGTGTATTAACGCCCCCCCCATTGCCTGTGTATTAACGCCCCCCCCATTGCCTGTGTATTAACGCCCCCCCCATTGCCTGTGTATTAACGCCCCCCCCCATTGCCTGTGTATTAACGCCCCCCCATTGCCTGTGTATTAACGCCCCCCCCCATTGCCTGTGTATTAACGCCCCCCCCATTGCCTGTGTATTAACGCCCCCCCCCATTGCCTGTGTATTAACGCCCCCCCCCATTGCCTGTGTATTAACGCCCCCCCCATTGCCTGTGTATTAACGCCCCCCCCATTGCCTGTGTATTAACGCCCCCCCCATTGCCTGTGTATTAACGCCCCCCCCATTGCCTGTGTATTAACGCCCCCCCCATTGCCTGTGTATTAACGCCCCCCCCATTGCCTGTGTATTAACGCCCCCCCATTGCCTGTGTATTAACGCCCCCCCCATTGCCTGTGTATTAACGCCCCCCCCATTGCCTGTGTATTAACGCCCCCCCCATTGCCTGTGTATTAACGCCCCCCCCATTGCCTGTGTATTAACGCCCCCCCCATTGCCTGTGTATTAACGCCCCCCCCCATTGCCTGTGTATTAACGCCCCCCCCCATTGCCTGTGTATTAACGCCCCCCCCATTGCCTGTGTATTAACGCCCCCCCATCTTCCCCCCTACCCCCCATTGCCTGTGTATTAACGCCCCCCCCCCATTGCCTGTGTATTAACGCCCCCCCCCATTGCCTGTGTATTAACGCCCCCCCCCATTGCCTGTGTATTAACGCCCCCCCCCATTGCCTGTGTATTAACGCCCCCCCCATTGCCTGTGTATTAACGCCCCCCCCATCCCATTGCCTGTGTATTAACGCCCCCCCCAATTGCCTGTGTATTACGCCCCCCCCCCCCATTGCCTGTGTATTAACGCCCCCCCCCCCCATTGCCTGTGTATTAACGCCCCCCCCATTGCCTGTGTATTAACGCCCCCCCCATTGCCTGTGTATTAACGCCCCCCCATTGCCTGTGTATTAACGCCCCCCCATTGCCTGTGTATTAACGCCCCCCCACCATTGCCTGTGTATTAACGCCCCCCCCATTGCCTGTGTATTAACGCCCCCCCATTGCCTGTGTATTAACGCCCCCCCCATTGCCTGTGTATTAACGCCCCCCCCATTGCCTGTGTATTAACGCCCCCCCCATCCCATTACGCCCCCCCATTGCCTGTGTATTAACGCCCCCCCCCCATTGCTGTGTATTAACGCCCCCCCCCATTGCCTGTGTATTAACGCCCCCCCCCATTGCCTGTGTATTAACGCCCCCCCCCATTGCCTGTGTATTAACGCCCCCCCCATTGCCTGTGTATTAACGCCCCCCTCCCATTGCCTGTGTATTAACGCCCCCCCCCCATTGCCTGTGTATTAACGCCCCCCCCATTGCCTGTGTATTAACGCCCCCCCCCATTGCCTGTGTATTAACGCCCCCCCCATTGCCTGTGTATTAACGCCCCCCCCATTGCCTGTGTATTAACGCCCCCCCCATTGCCTGTGTATTAACGCCCCCCCCCCATTGCCTGTGTATTAACGCCCCCCCCCATTGCCTGTGTATTAACGCCCCCCCCATTGCCTGTGTATTAACGCCCCCCCCCATTGCCTGTGTATTAACGCCCCCCCCATTGCCTGTGTATTAACGCCCCCCCATTGCCTGTGTATTAACGCCCCCCCCATTGCCTGTGTATTAACGCCCCCCCCATTGCCTGTGTATTAACGCCCCCCCCCCCATTTGCCTGTGTATTAACGCCCCCCCCATTGCCTGTGTATTAACGCCCCCCCCATTGCCTGTGTATTAACGCCCCCCCCATTGCCTGTGTATTAACGCCCCCCCCATTGCCTGTGTATTAACGCCCCCCCCATTGCCTGTGTATTAACGCCCCCCCCCATTGCCTGTGTATTAACGCCCCCCCCATTGCCTGTGTATTAACGCCCCCCCCATTGCCTGTGTATTAACGCCCCCCCCCATTGGCCTGTGTATTAACGCCCCCCCCATTGCCTGTGTATTAACGCCCCCCCCATTGCCTGTGTATTAACGCCCCCCCCATTGCCTGTGTATTAACGCCCCCCCCATTGCCTGTGTATTAACGCCCCCCCCATTGCCTGTGTATTAACGCCCCCCCATTGCCTGTGATTAACGCCCCCCCATTGCCTGTGTATTGACTCTGTCCCCTTGCTCTCGGTTGATTTTCCCAGATTTATTAAAGGAGACGTTTGAAGCCCTGCAGTTCCAGGTCCTTCTCCACCTGTACGTCGAACTGGATGACCTAAATCAGATTCTGAGAGAAACATCGGAGCGGGAGGATCTGTCCGCCCTCGACTGCTTCGTGTGTTGTATCATCAGCCGCGGGACATTGGATTGTATATTGGCGGTCGATGGGAACAGCCCAGGACTTTCCTTTGAACAAATCCAGCAGTATTTCAAAGGGCAGAGCTGCCATCCCTGCTGGGGAAGCCCCGGCTGTTCTTTGTTCAGGACTATCTCAGGGCCGTGCCCGTCTCTGACGATGAAGTAGACATGGACGATGTTCGGAGTAATGGAGACGCGATTCAGGCCGATGGCAATGATTGGGACGAAGTGGTTCCTCACGAGGCGGACATCCTGTGGAGTTGCTGCCAGGTCTCTGAGTGCCTGCTCCTTCGGGAGCCCCAACAACCATCACCCTTCATGCGCATACTGTCAGAGTGTCTGCGGAAACATCAACACGAGTAAGTACTGGAGGCGTCAGGTACACCAGATAAAACCCGAGCCCCCGCCGCAGGTAAACTTAGTGTGTGAAGGTGAGAAGGGACAGATTGTAAGATTGCCAAGAACCCTGCAGGTTTCGTCCTCCAGCCTGACCACTCGCCATGCCCTGAAGCAACCCATCCGCATGATCTCCTTGACTTCTTCCTCAAGTGGTGAGAGGACTGAATGGATGCTCTCCCTCCTCCTGTCCTCGCCTCCTCCCTGCTAGTGCTTGTGAGCTTGTCCTGAAAGAAAGAGGGAAGGGAGAGAGTTAGTGGCCGCCCAGTGAGATGCTTTAAGGATGTGCATATCAAAGTCGAATAGTAGTGCTGGTGTATGAAGGATGGCCGAGCTTGTGAAGAGGTGAAGGAAATACTAGTGAGGAGAGTAGAAAGCACAGAGTGTGGCATTAGGAGCAGAAGGAGGTGAGGTGAAGTGTGCTGCAATGAATGGAGGAGAGTGTTGGTACTCGGGGGAGGGAGGGAGGGTGGTGAGTGCTGGGAGTTCAGGTGGTGCAGTGTTACGCAGAGACCGATGCGAGATCGGAGTTAGGAGTCTTACCTTAGCAACCCTGATCAGGTCATTAAACTTTTTACATTGCAGCCATGTCCTGGGGCCGATGCTCTTGGTGCTGACACCCTCTGCCACCTGTGCAAATTGCTACCTCCTGGTGAGAAGAGGACATCTCTCCTCCTGCCAACCTCTAAAGCAGCGATTGAGAACCTTGTCTCTTCTCCTTTGTCTGCTTTTGTGACAAACTTTCAGTGACAGTTGCCTGCAGCCTAAGTGCACCTCTCCTTTAAGAGGTGCAGGCTGCCTTTAAATGGCGTCAGGGACCCCCAATATCCCACCCCACCCCCATGAGATGAACTGACAATCCATATCGCGATTAGGGCTGGCAGCCTGCCTATTTAATGATAAAGAAGGCCCCAAACCAATTCCGCTTCCTAGTTGCGCCTACGTGTTTGGATGCATATGAATTTATACCCCTATGTGTATGGCAAATTGTGACTGGGATTGTGAACAGACTGAATGTGGATGTAGACAGGCGGGCAGAAAGGGGGCAGCTACGGTCCAATGTAGAAAAGTGTGAGGTAATACATTGAGGTAAAAATAGAAACACACTTTAAATGGTGAAATGTTAAATGGAGTTGAGGAACAGAGAGATCATAGGAACAGGAGTAGGCCATTCAGCCCCTCGAGCCTGTTCCATCATTCAGTTAGATTATAGCTGATCAGTATCAACTCCATTTACCTGTCTTGGTTTTGTAACCCTCAATAGACTTACCCAACAAATATCAATTGATCTCAGTTTTGAAAATTTCAGCTGTCCCTCAGCATCCACAGCCTTTTGGGGGATAGAGTTCAAGATTTCCACTACACTTTGTGAAAAAATTGCTTCCTGATTTCACACCTGAAAGGCTAACTATAATTTTAAGGTTATGCCCCCTTGTTCTGGACTCCCCCACCAGACGAAATTGTTTCTCTGTCTACCCTATCAAATCCTTTTAATATTTTAAATATCTCGATCAGATCACCTCCTAAACTCAAGGGAATAAAAGCCTAGTCTATGCAACCTGTCCTCAGGCCCCTTGGTTTGCAGATATCCGGGTCATTAAAGGTGATGGTGTGGGAAGGTAAGGGCATCCTTGGGTTTTGTGTCTAGAAGCACAGGACGCAGAAGCGGGAGGTCATGCTGAACTTGTACAAGAGCGGAGGCTGCAGTTGGAGAATTGTGTGCAGTTTTGGGAGCCCCATTACAGAAAGGATATAAAACAATGAATGGAAAGGGTACAGGGTATATTCATTAGGATGTTACCAAGGGTGAGAGGTTACAGATATTAAGAGAGATTTGAGTGGTTCGGTCTTTTTCACTAGAGCGGAGAAGGTTAAGGGATGATGTGATGATTCTGAAGGTTCACGATGAGGTGAACAGTGATGGGTTGTTTCCATCGGTCATTGAGACAGGAACAAGAGGCGCAGAAATTCAAGATAATCACAAAAAGAATTAAAGGGGAGGCTAGAAAAAAATGTCTTCACTCAGAGGGAGGTTAGAATGTAGAATCCCCTGCCGCAAACTGTTGTTAAAGTAGGGTCCACAAATACTTTTAAAATAGATAGTTGCTTGAAAGGGGAACATTGAAGGGTAGGGAGAGCAGGCAGGAGATTGGGAGTAGAATGGATGGCTCATCTCCTGTGGAGATGAACACCAACAAACTGACAGGCAAAATGGCCTGTTTCTGTACAGTAACAGACTGATTCAATGGCCTGTCTCTGTACTGTAACAGACTGTGATTCAATGGCCTGTCTCTGTACAGTAACAGACTGATTCAATGGCCTGTCTCTGTACTGTAACAGACTGTGATTCAATGGCCTGTCTCTGTACTGTAACAGACTGATTCAATGGCCTGTCTCTGTACTGTAACAGACTGTGATTCAATGGCCTGTCTCTGTACTGTAACAGACTGATTCAATGGCCTGTCTCTGTACTGTAACAGACTGTGATTCAATGGCCTGTCTCTGTACTGTAACAGACTGATTCAATGGCCTGTCTCTGTACTTTCACAGTTTATGATTCCGATGTTCATGCAGTGATTGTCACTGTCTGTGATCTGGATGTTTCTGCTCTCTCTCCAGCTCCGATTTGATATCCATGCTAACGGAGGTGAACAGAAAAATGATGCTGAGAAACCAGCAACTGTCCCACGAGAAACCTGCACCCCTGGTCCTCCGACACACCCTAAGGAAGAAGCTTATCTTCCCCTGACGGCACTCACAGACCTCCCATTATTCTATAATCGTCGATAGGACAGAGACTAGAAACTGTAAGCTCAACAGGAAGGTCATATAGCCTGATCACAATATAAAACCGGATTTCACCATTACTCAAGCAGTCTCGAAGCACTGGTGCCCTGGCAGGAAAAGGTGGAACGCTTGAGGCATCAGATTATTCAGAAGAGAATTGGGGCCGGGGGAGCGGGATCTAGGCCAAGGGAGAGGGATCCTGAGCCAGGAGGGAGGGATCTAGGGGCAGTGCCCTCTTCAGGCTATGGGCTATCAAAAGCGTAGAATTCAGCATACTTCTCATTCAGCAGTGAATAAAATACTTTACTCAACGTCAATGTACCCTCTTTTTTTCAGCCATGTGCGGAATGTATTTGGGTTTGTGCAACAATATAAAGGCTTTGTGCGCCACCGTAAAAAAAATCACAACTTTGAATAGAACATTTTAGAAAACATTATTCAGGATATATAACAAACAGAACAAATGTACAAAATAATGGATAATTGTAACAAGGTGAGCGGTCAAGGATTTTTAATTAAGCAAAACTGGTTATAGAAATTTCAGAAGTTATCACTGTCACCAGAGGAATGGGGACATCCTGATTGAGACCCAGAGTCTGTAGACGACAGGCCAGATGATGGAGAATAGGGTGACTTGTCTCTGGTTTAGATATTTTTCTCTTCTGTCTCTCCCTGTCTTCCAGTGTTTATATATTTTGTCCAGGTTTACTTCTCTACCACTTGACAGATGAGATTTGATCCGCATGAGCATATCAAGGTGATTTTCTTTCAGACCGCTTCGTGATTTCGTTTTTATATTATTCATAAGACTGAAGCCACGCTCACAATCAACACTTGGAGCTTGAAACGTTGTACATATATCCACTAGTTGTGAGATCACATTGTACCTTTCTACATTTTGTAGAGTGAACGTTACCATGTCTTGAAATGTTTTCAATGACTTTGTTTCAATCTTCTCTGCAATTAAGTACTTGTAGTCATTGTATTGGCTCACAATGGGCTTCTTCTCATCCATGATGTTTTGCCCAGGAGACTTTACTTGACCAAGGATCAGGATTTGTCTGTATTTGCCAACCAGCTTTTCAATATTCTCAATGCCAAATTCATAGCTGATTTGTTGTAGTGCAAATGAAGCAAAATCGAACGCGGACAGTTCATTGAGTTCATTTTCTGGGAACCTTTTCTCCAGGTGATCACATGGTAGGGATACGAATGTCAGAATGGAATCTCCCTTGAATGGTTCATCTCTTGTGCATGATGCAATTAGATTTTTCACTGTCTAGCACCAGAAGACTCTCTCGCCAAGATCCTGCGGATTTTGGCCGTCGTTACCTGTACAACTTCGATTGTTGTTAAATAGCTCTTCTGAAAGCATTTGCACAATTCTGCTAGCTGACACAGAATAACATTCAATGCAGCTATGGTGATACGGTAAGTAGAGCCTGAGAGCTTCTTCAGGCGATACTCGG
Source organism: Heptranchias perlo (assembly GCF_035084215.1). Lineage (NCBI taxonomy): Eukaryota > Metazoa > Chordata > Chondrichthyes > Hexanchiformes > Hexanchidae > Heptranchias > Heptranchias perlo. The sequence goes on from NC_090331.1 coordinate 82,227,633, forward strand.
CAACTGGGTTATTGTTCTCAGTTCAGTACTTTGAGCATGAAGAAACAATCAAACTTCCCAAGTCTTCTCGATTGCCATCGCAATGTTGCTCTACTAAATGTGGAATGGACTGCTTAAGCAGTGTGGCATCGCCATTGTTTTTTCCCAGCATGACAGAAGCACCATCTGAAATGAACATCACCATTTTCATCATGTCCAGCTGATTCAGAGTGTAGAAACCTTTGATAGCCGTTGTAATAGCCAGTGCATTGCAAGAAGTTAACTTAACAATTTCACCAAACACAGAAGCCACTTCCCTCTGACTCTGATTGCACAAGATTTATTTCTGTTTGAATCAGAATTTTTAAATTGAGTCTTTTAAACAGAGGGATCTGGGGGTGATTGTGCATAAATCGTTGAAGGTGGCAGAGCAGGTTGAGAAAGCGGTTAAAAAAGCATACGGGGTCCTGGGCTTTATAAATAGAGGCATAGAATATAAAAGCAAGGAAGTCCTGATGAACCTTTATAAAACACTGGTTCGGCCACAACTGGAGTATTGTGTCCAGTTCTGGGCACTGCACTTTAGGAAGGATGTGAAGGCTTTAGAGAGAGTGCAGAAGAGATTTACTAGAATGATTCCAGGGATGAGGGACTTAAATTACATGGATAGACTGGAGAAGCTGGGATTGTTCTGCTTGGAACAGAGAAGGTTGAGAGGCGATTTGATAGAGGTATTCAAAATCATGAAGGGTCTAGACAGAGTGGATAGAGAGAAACTGTTCCCATTGGTGGAAGGGTCAAGAACCAGAGGGCATAGATTTAAGGTGATTGGCAAAAGAACCAAAGGGCATATGAGGAAAAACTTTTTTACACAGCGAGTGGTTAGGATTGGGAATGCACTGCCCGAGGGAGTGGTGGAGGCAGATTCAATGATGGCCTTCAAAAGGGAACTGGATAAGTACTTGAAATGAAAAAAATGTCCAGGGCTGTGGGACTAGCTGGATTGCTCGTACATAGAGTGGGCGTGGACTCGATGGGCCGAATGGCCTCCTTCCATGCTGTAACCTTCTATGATTCAATGAGTCAGAAATAGAAAACAGCTGTCAAATCAGTCAGTATGAATTTGGGGATAGCGAACAGTTTAATTAGAGCTCTCCCCGGCTCCATTAAATCCTCAGCAGGGTTTTTAAAAAATTATTGCATTACAATTGTACATTTTGCAAGTCTCATGAGTTTTGGCTGCCTCTACGTAAGGCAGGGAGCAGTTTGGTCATGCACACTGTGCACTCCCTGCCTCACTCAGCCCAGCCACAAAGAGGCACGACCCCTCAAACACCCACCTCAAACTCATTCTGCATGGTCTGGGGTGCGCACAGAGCTGGATCGGAACATGGAGCCGCTGCACATGACCCACACCACAAGGACAACCAGGGCCTGCACCAATTACAAACACCAGCTCCGCTCCACCGGATATGAAGATCCACCTCCTGGCCCAGGTTTGTTGCGCGGACACACTGCTGAAGTGCGCGGCACACAACAGAATGCTGGTGCGGTCGCATACGCGCGCAGTTTAGAGGGAACAGTGCTCAACGTGTTCAATTTATGAGGACTCGCACTCTATGTCACTGTCCTCGTTGCATTTTTTGGTTCTAGGCATCTGGAGTACTGGGTACAATTCTGGGCCATAGTATGGCCACATCTGGAGTACTGGGTACAATTCTAGGCACTGGTACCCCACATCTGGAGTACTGGGTACAATTCTAGGCACTGGTACCCCACATCTGGAGTACTGGGTACAATTCTAGGCACTGGTACCCCACATCTGGAGTACTGGGTACAATTCTGGGCCATAGTATGGCCACATCTGGAGTACTGGGTACAATTCTGGACACTGGTGCAGCCCAGGAATTTCTTTAGTGTTTAGGGTACTATTGCCTGTGCTCATGGTGTTTTCAGGGTTTTTTTTTATTTGTTCATGGGATGTGGGCGTCACTGGCGAGGCCGGCATTTATTGCCCATCCCTAATTGCCCTTGAGAAGGTGGTGGTGAGCCGCCTGGGTTTTGCTGTGTATTTGCCCGCTGTTGAGTGTATTTTTGCCGGTGTTTTCCGGGGTGTTTGCCGGGTGTTGAGTGTATCTTTGCCCGCTGTTGAGTGTATCTTTGCCGGGTGTTGAGTGTACCTTTGCCGGGTATTTCCCGGGGTTTCCAGAACTCGCTGCAGTGACTCAGCTTTCTGGCGTTGAACAACAGACGGCCCCGCATCCGCCGAGTCCCGAGGCCGCATTCAGCCGTTCCCGGGCGCTCCGGAGCCCCCGCAGGCCCCCCTCCCAGGTTAGTGCCGTTCACCGCTCACCGTCCGCCGCTCAAACATTGCACCCGGGCCGGGATCAGTGACTGTTCCACGGCCCGCAGACACTGACACATTCCCCGCAGGGATACAATGTGTCCCCGCCTGTGTAACCAACCCAGGCCCCAGCAACAGTGTAACAGTCCGAGATGGTGGGAATCAGGCAGGTTTCCTGCTCCTGATCACTCTCCAGTGACCCCTGGGTAGAGAGTGAGGAAATCAGCCTTGGTTCCTGCTCCTGATCAGTGTCCAGAGACCCCTGGTTAGAGAGAGGGGAAATCAGCCTTGGTTCCTGCTCCTGATCACTGTCCAGTGACCCCTGGGTTAGAGAGGGGGGAAATCAGCCAGGGTTCCTGCTCTCGATCACTGTCCAGTGAACCCTGGGTAGGGATAGGGAAATCAGGCAGGTTTCCTGCTCCTGATCACTGGCCAGTGACCCCAGGGTAGAGAGAAGGGATATCAGCCTGGGTCCCCGTTCCCAATCACTGTCCAGTGACCCCTGAGTCATTGAGATGGGAAATCAGTCAGGTTCCCTGCTCCTGCTCACTGTTGGGTGACCCCTGGGCAGGGAGAGGGGATATTAGCCTGAGTTCCTGCTCCTGATCACTGTCCGGTAACCCCTGGGTTAGAGAGGGAGGACATCAGGCAGTGTTCCTGCGCCTCGTCACTCTCCAGTGACCCCTGGGTTAGAGAATGGGGAAATCAGCCAGGGTTCCCGCTCCTGATCACAGTGACCCCTGGATAATAGAATGGGGAAATCAGCCAGGGTTCCCGCTCCTGACCACTCTCCGGTGAACCCTGGGTTAGAGACAGAGGAAATCAGCCTGGGTCCCCACTTCCAATCACTGTCCAGTGACCCCTGGGTAGAGAGAGGAAATCAGTCTAGGTTCCTGCTCCTGATCACTGTCCAGTGACCCTTTGGTTAGAGAAAGGGGTAATCAGCCTGGGGCTTGCTCCCGATCACTGTCCAGTGTCCCCTGGGTAGACAGAGGGGAAATCAGCCAGTGTTTTCTGCTCCTGCTCACTGTCCAGTGATCCCTGGGTTAGAGGGGGGAAATCAGCCAGGGTTCCTGCTCTCGATCACTGTCCAGTGAACCCTGGGTAGGGATAGGGAAATCAGCCAAGATTCCTGCTCCTGATCACTCTGCAGTGACCCCTGGTTAGAGAGAGAGGGGAAGTCAGCCTTGGTTCCTGCTCCTGATCACTCTCCAGTGACCCCTGGTTAGAGAGAGGGGAAATCAGCCTTGGTTCCTGCTCCTGATCACTGTCCAGTGACCCCTGGGTTGGAGAGTGAGGAAATCAGCCTTGGTTCCTGCTCCTGATCAGTGTCCAGAGACCCCTGGGTTAGAGAGAGGGGAAGTCAGCCAGGGTTCCTGCTCCTGATCACTGTCCAGTGACCCCTGGGTTAGAGAGAGGGGAAATCAGCCAGGGTTCCTGCTCCTGATCAGTGTCCAGAGACCCCTGGGTTAGAGAGAGGGGAAATCAGCCAGGGTTCCTGCTCCTGATCAGTGTCCAGAGACCCCTGGGTTAGAGAGAGGGGAATAAGACTGGCTCCTGCTCCTGATTACTGATGGGAGACCCCTGACCCCTGGACTAGAGAGAGGGATATCAGGCTGGATTCCTGCTCCTGATCAGTGTCCAGTGACCCCTGGATTAGAGATGGGGAAATCAGCCAGGGTTCCCGCTCCTGGTCACAGTGACCCCTGGGTTATAGAAAGGGTGAAGGGGTGTTTGGGGAGACGGGAGTTTGGGCAGAGGAGGGGAGGGGGTTGTTTGGGGAGACGGGAGTTTGGGGAAGGGAGGGGGTTGTTTGGGGAGGGGTCAGTTTGGGCAGTGGAGGGGAGGGGTCAGTTTACATGGTCTGCAATGGGGTTCTGATGCCCGTGCACTCTCTGCCCTTCCAGGCGATGGAAGACGCGATGGAATTCACTGACTTGAACTTCCTAGCCCTCCTCAACAACATCAGCGACAACCTGGGCTCCTATGAGCTGAAGGCTGTGAAGTTCCTTTGCCGAGATTTGGTGAGCAGTAACCGGCTTGGCAGTGCTGATAGCGGGCACAGACTCTTTAGCGTTTTGCAGGAGCAGGGCCTCCTCCAGCCGAGTGACAGCTTCTTCGTCGCTGAGCTGCTGTACCGGGTCAAACAGTTCAGACTCCTGAAGAGGATGAATTACGACAAACACCAGGTCTGCAAGAAGCTGACGGTTCCAGGAAATGCACGGATCTCGTCATACAGGTGAGCAAGGCCTTACATAGGGCCAACTGGACCTGCATCGGCCCTCTGTTATATTCACCTCAGGAGGTTTGCAGTAAGGGGAGATCCTGGGGCAGCCTAAGGTATGTTGGGTCAGGTGCTCCCTGCTGGTTCCCAGTAGAGCTGTCAATCACACGGCTAGCAGCAGTGGCTATTCCTGGACTCATTTGCAAATGAGCTGATCCCACTAGACAACCAGGCTCTCCCAATGGGGCTGCGGATTGTGGGAGGGGAGCAGGACCGCTGTCAAATCTGATTAACAGAGTGAATATGGGTGTTTAATATTAGTTACAATATTTAAATATATTTTTTTACCTGCCGTGGGAGTGTTTAATGGGACAATGCAATGGGAGCTTACTCTATATCTAACAGGTGCTGTTCCTGCACTGGGAGTGTTTGATTGAACTGTGTAGAGGGAGCTTTACTCTGTATCTAACCCGTGCTGTACCTGCCCTGGGAGTGTTTGACCGATCAGTGTAGAGGGAGCTTTACTTTGTATCTAACCCGTGGTGTACCTGCCCTGGGAGTGTTTGACGGGACAGTGTAGAGGGAGCTTTACTCAGTCTCTAACCCGTGGTGTACCTGCCCTGGGAGTGTTTGATGGGACAGTGTAGAGGGAGCTTAACTCTATATGTAACCCGTGCTGTATATGCCCTGAGAATGTTTGATGGCACAGTGTAGAATCATAGAAAGGTTACAGCATGGAAGGAGGCCATTCGGTCCATCGTGTCCATGCCAGCTCGATGCAAGAGCAATCCAGCTGGTCCCATTCCCCTGCCCTATCCCCATAGCCCTTCAATTTTTTTCCTTTCAAGTACTTATCCAGTTCCCTTTTGAAGGCCATGATTGAATCTGCCTCCACCACCCCCTCGGGCAGTGCATTCCAGATCCTAACCACTCGCTGTGTAAAAAAATGTTTCCTCATATCACCTTTGATTCCTTTGCCAATCACCTTAAATCTATGCCCTCTGGTTTTTGGCCCTTCCACCAATGGGAACAGTTTCTCTCTATCTACTCTGTCTAGACCCTTCATGATTTTGAATACCTCGATCAAGTGTCCACTCAACCTTCTCTGTTCCAAGGAGAACAACCCCAGCTTCTCCAGTCTATCCACGTAACTAAAATCCCTCATCCCTGGAATCATTCTAGTAAATCTCTTCTGCATCCTCTTGAAAGCTTTCACATCTTTCCTAAAATGCGGTGCCCAGAACGGGACAGAATACTCCAGTTGTGGCCGAACCAGTGTTTTATAAAGGTTCATCATGACGTCCATACTTTTGTACTCCATGCCTCTATTTATAAAGCCCAAGATCCCGTATGCTTTTTTAACCGCTTTCTCAACCTTCCTTGCCACCTTCCTGTACCCCTTTTAGAATTGTGCCCTTTAGTTTATATTGCCTCTCCTCATTCTTCCTACCAAAATGTATCACCTCACATTTTTCTGCGTTAAATTTACGCCCATGCCACCAACCTGTCTATCCTCTTGAATAAAAATAAAAACAGAAAGTGCCAGAGAAGCTCAGCAAGTCAGGCAGCATCTGTGGAGAAAGAAACAGCGTTAACGTTTCAGGTCAAAGACCTTTCGTCAGAACTGGAAGATGTTAAAAGAGTTAAAGTTTTTAAGCAAGTACAGAGGGGGGAAGGGAGGAGGAGGGAGGGGAGGGGAGGAGTATTTGATGGGACAGTATAGAGGGAGCTTTACTCTGTATCTAACCCGTGCTGTACCTGCCCTGGGAGTGTTTGATGAGACAGTAAGCACACCATGGAAAGTTTTCAACACGTACCTTCACTTTCATTTTTGAAATGTTTTTCTAATTGTTCAGTAGTTTTGGGCTGAGTTTGCTATCTCCTCTGGAGAATTGGAGGGGATTCCATTTAATTCAGCCTGCTCCTGACACTGGGTTGCACCCAGTTCCTGACTTGTATCTGCTTCTGAGAGATCTTTTATGTTATAAACTTGCTTCTAATTGCAGACAGTTTTTGTTTGAGCTATCGGAGGATATCACTACGCGGCAATTGGCGATTGTGAAACATTTCTTGCACAAATACCTGTCCAAATCTAAACTGGAGAACATCACGGTGAGCATAATGGTTTCATAAGAACATAAGAAATAGGAGCAGGAGTAGGCCATACAGCCCCTCGAGCCTGCTCCGCCATTCAATCAGATCATGGCTGATCTTTAACCTCAACTTCACTTTCCTGCCCGATCCCCATATCCTTTGATTCCCCTAAAAATCTATCTATCTCAGCCTTGAATATACTCAACGACTGAGCATCCACAGCCCTCTGGGGTAGAGAATTCCAAAGATTCGCAACCTTCTGAGTGAAGAAATTCCTCCTCATCTCAGCCTTAAATGGCTGACTCTAGTTCTAGACTCTCCAGCCTGGGGAAACAATCTCTCAGCTTCTACCCTGTCAAGCCCCTCAAAATCTTATATGTTTCAATGAGATCACCTCTCATTCTTCTAAACTCCAGAGAGTACAGGCCCATTCTACTCAATCTCTCCTCATAGGACAACCCTCTCATCCCAGGAATCAATCTAGTGAACCTTTGTTGCACCGTCTCTAAGGCAAGTATATCCTTCCTTAGATAAGGAGATCAAGACTGTGCGCAGTACTCCAGGTGTGGTCTCACTAAAGCCCTGTACAATTGTATTAAGACTTCCTTACTCTTGTACTCCAACTCTCTTGCAATAAAGGCCAACATGCCATTTGCCTTCCTACTTGCTTGCTATACCTGCATGCTAACTTTTTGTGTTTCATGTATAAGTAAACCTAAACCTTTCTGAACACTGACATTTAATAGTTTCCCACCATTGAAATAATATTCTGTTTTTCTATTCTTCCTACCAAAGTGAATAACCTCACATTTTCCCACATTATATTCCATCTGCCACCTTGCCCATTCACTTAACCTGTCAATATCCCTTTGCAATCTCTTTGCGTCCTCCTCACAGCTTACTTTCCCACCCAGCTTTGTATCGTCAGCAAACTTGGATACATTACACTCGGTCTCTTCATCTAAGTCATTAATATAGATTGTAAATAGCTGAGGCCCAAGCACTGATCCTTGCATCACCCACTAGTTACAGCCTGCCAACCTGAAAATGACCCGTTTATCCCTACTCTCTGTTTTCTGCCTGTTAACCAATCCTCTATCCATGCTAATATATTACCCCCAATCCCATGAGCCCTGAGTTTCGCAGTATTTGGTGTCTAACACACTTCAGCCTGTGTTATCTAGTCTATAACACAGAATTTTATAGCACAGATGGAGGCCAATCGGTCTATCACTCTTGTGCTCCCTCTCTGAAAGAGCTAACCCGTTAATGATATTCTCCTGGCCTTTCCCCATATCCATTTATTTTTTTCTTTTAAAATTATTTATTCATTTTCTTTTTAAAAGCGATTCTGGATTCTGCTTCCCCCACTGTTTCTGGCCAGACATTCCATGTCCTCACAACCCTCGGTATGAAAAAAATTCTCCTAACTCTCCCTTTGATCTTTTGGTGATGATCTTAAATTGACGCCATCTAGTTAATGACTCACCAAAGAGTGGAAATAGTTTTTTTCCTGATTTACCTAGTCAAAACCTCTCATAATTCTGAACCCCTCAATCAGATCTTTTCTTAACCTTTTCTGTTCTAATGAAAACAGCTTTAGAAGGATATGTTGATGGGATTAAATGAAGAGGGGCAGAAGGAGACTCGGATGGAGCATAAACACCAGCATAGACCAGTTGGGCTGAATGGCCTGTTTCTGTGCTGAAGACTCTATTTGTCCATCTAAGTTTCTCTGGTCTGTCCTCATAACTAAAGCCTCTCCTCTCTGGGATCATTTCAGTGAATAAGATTTCAGGAAGACAGACGGGTTAGTGGAATGGGAGAGTCAGGTAGCAGATGCAATTTAATGTGAAATGTGAGGTAATACATGTAGGAGGAAAAACAAGGAATGGGAGTGTACACTAAATGGAAAGACACTGAAGGGTGTGGATGAACAGAGAGACCAGGGGTCCAAATATATAATTCCCTGAAAGTGTGAGTGCAGGAAGATAAAGCCATAAAAAGGGCAACAACAGTTAGGGTTTTTCAAATAGGGGCAGAGAGTACAAGAGTTAAGAAAAAATAACATATTTATATTAATCATTGGTTAGGCCACAGTTAGAGTACTGTGTACAGTTTTAGGAGCCCCAGTATAGAAAGGATATTAAAACCATAGAGAGCGTACAGCATAGATTCACCAGGATGAGGCCAAGGATGAGAAACTATAGTTATGAGGAAAGACTGGAGATACTGGGACTATTTCCACTGGAGCAGAGAAAGGTAAGAGGAGATTTAATTGAGGTTTTTAAAAATAAGGGTTTTGTTAGAGTGAATGGGGAAAGACAATTTCCTCCGGTTGGTGACTCTTATGACCATGAATCAATTTATCAATTTAAAACTGTGACTCCGAGAGTGAGAAGAAAGGATAGGAGAAATATCTTTACACCGAGGGTTGTTGGAGCATGAAGTGCTTTGCCACAGGGAGTGGTTGAGGCAGAGACCATTGCATCTGATTTACATTGACTCCGGTCCCCCAAATCCTCCAATTTAAAATACTCATCCTCGTGTTTAAATCCCTTCATAACCTCACCACTCCCTATCTCTGTAAACTCCTCCAGCTCTACAACTCTCCCCCACCAAACTCTTTTGCATCTCCCCTCCCCTTCGCTCCACCGTTGGCGGCCGTGCCTTCAGCTGTCTAGGCCTCATGCTCTGGAATTCCCTCTCTAAATCTCTCCACTTCTCCACGTCCCTCTCCTCCTTTGAGACCATTCCCTAAATCCGTCTCTTGGACCAAGCTTTGGTCACCTCTCCTAATATCTCCTCTTTTGTGACTATTTTCCGCAGACTTCTGAAGCGCCTTGTGATTTTTTTAAGGCACCATATGAATGCAAGTTCTTGCTGTTGTTGTTGTCATCCTAACATTTAACAGACTCCACCCTCTGTTACATTGTATTTAACACACAGATTAGAGTGTGTTACACAGGATTGGGAGCAGATGGTTAGAGGGAGGGAGTATCTCTGATTGGGTGGCATGGATAGTGGGAGGGGTGTCTGTGAATTGGGGAGGGGTGGTTAGAGGGAGGGAGTGTCTGTGAATAGGGGAGGGGTGGTTAGAGGGAGGGAGTGTCTGTGAATTGGGGAGGGGTGGTTAGAAGGAGGGAGTGTCTGTGAATAGGGGAGGGGTGGTTAGAGGGAGGGAGTGTCTGTGAATTGGGGAGGGGTGGTTAGAAGGAGGGAGTGTCTGTGAATAGGGGAGGGGTGGTTAGAGGGAGGGAGTGTCTGTGAATTGGGGAGGGGTGGTTAGAGGGAGGGAGTGTCTGTGAATTGGGGAGGGGTGGTTAGCGGGAGGGAGAGTCTGTGAATAGGGGAGAGGTGGTTAGAGGGAGGGAGTGTCTGTGAATAGGGGAGGGGTGGTTAGAGGGAGGGAAGGAGGGAGTGTCTGTGAATTGGGGAGGGGTGGTTAGAGGGAGGGAGTGTCTGTGAATAGGGGAGAGGTGGTTAGAGGGAGGGAGTGTCTGTCAATTGGGGAGGGGTGGTTAGAGGGAGGGAGTGTCTGTGAATTGGGGAGAGGTGGTTAGAGGGAGGGAGTGTCTGTGAATAGGGGAGGGGTGGTTAGAGGGAGGGAAGGAGGGAGTGTCTGTGAATTGGGGAGGGGTGGTTAGAGGGAGGGAGTGTCTGTGAATAGGGGAGAGGTGGTTAGAGGGAGGGAGTGTCTGTCAATTGGGGAGGGGTGGTTAGAGGGAGGGAGTGTCTGTGAATTGGGGAGGGGTTGTTAGAAGGAGGGAGTGTCTGTAACTTGGGGAGGGGTGGTTAGAGGGAGGGGAGTGTCTGTGACTTGGGGAGGGGTGGTTAGAGGGAGGGAGTGTCTGTGAATTTGGGAGAGGTGGTTAGAAGGAGGGAGTGTCTGTGAATAGGGGAGAGGTGGTTAGAGGGAGGGAGTGTCTGAATTGGGGAGAGGTGGTTAGAGGGAGGGAGTGTCTGTCAATTGGGGAGGGGTGGTTAGAGGGAGGGAGTGTCTGTCAATTGGGGAGGGGGTGTCTGTGAATAGGGGAGAGATGGTTAGAGGGAGGGAGGGAGTGTCTGTGAATTGGGGAGGGGTGGTTAGAGGGAGGGAAGGAGGGAGTGTCTGTAACTTGGGGAGGGGTGGTTAGAGGGAGGGCGTGTCTGAATAGGGGAGGGGTGGTTAGAAGGAGGGAAGGAGGGAGTGTCTGTAACTTGGGGAGGGGTGGTTAGAGGGAGGGGAGTGTCTGTGACTTGGGGAGGGGTGGTTAGAGGGAGGGAGTGTCTGTGAATTGGGGAGAGGTGGTTAGAGGGAGGGCGTGTCTGTGAATAGGGGAGGGGTGGTTAGAGGGAGGGAGTGTCTGTGAATTTGGGAGAGGTGGTTAGAAGGAGGGAGTGTCTGTGAATTGGGGAGAGATGGTTAGAGGGAGGGAGTGTCTGTCAATTGGGGAGGGGTGGTTAGAGGGAGGGAGTGTCTGTGAATTTGGGAGAGGTGGTTAGAAGGAGGGAGTGTCTGTGAATTGGGGAGAGATGGTTAGAGGGAGGGAGTGTCTGTCAATTGGGGAGGGGTGGTTAGAGGGAGGGAGTGTCTGTCAATTGGGGAGGGGTGGTTAGAGGGAGGGAAGGAGGGAGTGTCTGTGAATTGGGGAGGGGTGGTTAGAGGGAGGGAGTGTCTGTGAATAGGGGAGGGGTGGTTAGAGGGAGGGAAGGAGGGAGTGTCTGTGACTTGGGGAGGGGTGGTTAGAGGGAGAGGAGTGTCTGTGAATTGGGGAGAGGTGGTTAGAGGGAGGGAGTGTCTGTGAATTGGGGAGAGATGGTTAGAGGGAGGGAGTGTCTGTGAATAGGGGAGGGGTGGTTAGAGGGAGGGAAGGAGGGAGTGTCTGTGAATAGGGGAGGGGTGGTTGGAGGGAGGGAGTGTCTGTGAATTGGGGAGAGGTGGTTAGAGGGAGGGAAGGAGGGAGTGTCTGTGACTTGGGGAGAGATGGTTAGAGGGAGGCAGTGTGTGAATTGGGGAGAGATGGTTAGAGGGAGGGAGTGTGTGAATTGGGGAGAGGTGGTTAGAGGGAGGGAGTGTCTGTGAATTTGGGAGAGGTGGTTAGACGGAGGGAGTGTCTGTCAATTGGGGAGGGGGTGTCTGTGAATAGGGGAGAGATTGTTAGAGGGAGGGAGTGTCTGTCAATTGGGGAGGGGTGGTCAGAGGGAGGGAGTGTCTGTGAATTGGGGAGGGGTGGTTAGAGGGAGGGAGTGTCTGTGAATTGGGGAGAGATGGTTGGAGGGAGGGAGGGAGTGTCTGTGAATAGGGGAGAGATGGTTTGAGGGAGGGAGGGGAGTGTCTGTGAATTTGGGATGGGTGGTTATAGGGAGGGAGTGTCTGTCAATTGGGGAGAGATGGTTGGAGGGAGGGAGGGAGTGTCTGTGAATAGGGGAGAGGTGGTTGGAGGGAGGGAGTGTCTGTGAATAGGGGAGGGGTGGTTAGAGGGAGGGAGTGTCTGTGAATTGGGGAGGGGTGGTTAGAGGGAGGGAGTGTCTGTGAATAGGGGAGAGATGGTTGGAGGGAGGGAGTGACTGTGAATTGGGGAGGGGTGGTTAGAGGGAGGGAGGATCTGTGAATAGGGGAGGGGTGGTTAGAGGGAGGGAGTGTCTGTGAATTGGGGAGAGATGGTTGGAGAGAGGGAGTGTCTGAATTGGGGAGGGGTGGTTAGAGGGGGGGAGGAAAGGAGGGTGTGTCTGTGAATTGGGGAGAGGTGGTTGGAGGGAGAGAGTGTCTGTGAATAGGGGAGGGGTGGTTAGAAGGAGGGAGTGTCTGTGAATAGGGGAGAGATGGTTAGAGGGAGGGAGTGTCTGTGAATTGGGGAGGGGTGGTTAGAGGGAGGGAGTGTCTGAATTGGGGAGGGGTGGTTAGAGGGAGGGAGTGTCTGTGAATTGGGGAGGGGTGGTTAGAGGGAGGGAGTGTCTGTGAATTGGGGAGGGGTGGTTAGAGGGAGGGAGTGTCTGTGAATTGGGGAGAGGTGGTTAGAGGGAGGGAGTGTCTGAATTGGGGAGGGGTGGTTAGAGGGAGGGAGTGTCTGTGAATTGGGGAGGGGTGGTTAGAGGGAGGGAGTGTCTGTGAATTGGGGAGGGGTGGTTAGAGGGAGGGAGTGTCTGTGAATAGGGGAGAGATGGTTAGAGGGAGGGAGGGAGTGTCTGTGAATAGGGGAGGGGTGGTTAGAGGGAGGGAGTGTCTGTGAATTGGGGAGAGGTGGTTCGAGGGAGGGAGTGTCTGTGAATTGCGGAGAGGTGGTTAGAGGGAGGGAGTGTCTGTGAATTGGGGAGAGGTGGTTAGAGGGAGGGAGGGAGTGTCTGAATTGGGGAGGGGTGGTTAGAGGGAGGGACTGTCTGTGAATTGGGGAGAGGTGGTTAGAGGGAGGGAGTGTCTGTGAATTGGGGAGAGGTGGTTCGAGGGAGGGAGTGTCTGTGAATTGGGGAGGGGTGGTTAGAGGGAGGGAGGGAGTGTCTGTGAATAGGGGAGAGATGGTTAGAGGGAGGGAGGGAGTGTCTGTGAATAGGGGAGAGATGGTTAGAGGGAGGGAGTGTCTGTGAATTGGGGAGGGTGGTTAGAGGGAGGGCGGGAGTGTCTGTGAATTGGGGAGAGGTGGTTAGAGGGAGGGAGTGTCTGTGAATTGGGGAGAGGTGGTTAGAGGGAGGGCGGGAGTGTCTGTGAATTGGGGAGAGGTGGTTAGAGGGAGGGAGTGTCTGTGAATTGGGGAGAGGTGGTTAGAGGGAGGGCGGGAGTGTCTGTGAATTGGGGAGAGGTGGTTAGAGGGAGGGAGTGTCTGTGAACTGGGGAGAGATGGTTCGAGGGAGGGAGTGTCTGTGAATTGGGGAGGGGTGGTTAGAGGGAGGGAGTATCTGTGAATTGGGGAGAGATGGTTGGAGGGAGGGAGTGTCTGTGAATTGGGGAGGGGTGGTTAGAGGGAGGGAGTGTCTGTGAATTGGGGAGGGGTGGTTAGAGGGAGGGGAGTGTCTGTGAATTGGGGAGGGGTGGTTAGAGGGAGGGAGTGTCTGTGAATAGGGGAGAGATGGTTGGAGGGAGGGAGTGTCTGTGAATTGGGGAGGGGATGGTTAGAGGGAGGTAGTGTCTGTGAATTGGGGAAGGGTGGTTAGAGGGGGGGAGGGAAGGAGGGTGTGTCTGTGAATTGGGGAGGGGTGGTTAGAGGGAGGGAGTGTCTGTGAATTGGGGAGGGGTGGTTAGAGGGAGGGAGTGTCTGTGAATAGGGGAGGGGTGGTTAGAGGGAGGGAGTTTCTGTGAATTGGGGAGGGGTGGTTAGAGGGAGGGAGTGTCTGTGAATAGGGGAGAGATGGTTGGAGGGAGGGAGTGTCTGTGAATTGGGGAGGGGTGGTTAGAGGGAGGGAGTGTCTGTGAATAGGGGAGGGGTGGTTAGAGGGAGGGAGTGTCTGTGAATTGGGGAGAGATGGTTGGAGAGAGGGAGTGTCTGAATTGGGGAGGGGTGGTTAGAGGGGGGGGAGGGAAGGAGGGTGTGTCTGTGAATTGGGGAGAGGTGGTTGGAGGGAGAGAGTGTCTGTGAATAGGGTAGGGGTGGTTAGAAGGAGGGAGTGTCTGAATTGGGGAGGGGTGGTTAGAGGGAGGGAGTGTCTGTGAATTGGGGAGGGGTGGTTAGAGGGAGGGAGTGTCTGTGAATTGGGGAGAGGTGGTTAGAGGGAGGGAGTGTCTGTGAATTGGGGAGGGGTGGTTAGATGGAGGGAGTGTCTGTGAATTGGGGAGGGGTGGTTAGAGGGAGGGAGTGTCTGTGAATTGGGGAGAGGTGGTTAGAGGGAGGGAGTGTCTGTGAATTGGGGAGGGGTGTTTAGAGGGAGGGAGTGTCTGTGAATTGGGGAGGGGTGGTTAGAGGGAGGGAGTGTCTGTGAATAGGGGAGAGATGGTTAGAGGGAGGGAGGGAGTGTCTGTGAATAGGGGAGGGGTGGTTAGAGGGAGGGAGTGTCTGTGAATTGGGGAGAGGTGGTTCGAGGGAGGGAGTGTCTGTGAATTGCGGAGAGGTGGTTAGAGGGAGGGAGTGTCTGTGAATTGGGGAGAGGTGGTTAGAGGGAGGGAGGGAGTGTCTGAATTGGGGAGGGGTGGTTAGAGGGAGGGACTGTCTGTGAATTGGGGAGAGGTGGTTAGAGGGAGGGAGTGTCTGTGAATTGGGGAGAGGTGGTTCGAGGGAGGGAGTGTCTGTGAATTGGGGAGGGGTGGTTAGAGGGAGGGAGGGAGTGTCTGTGAATAGGGGAGAGATGGTTAGAGGGAGGGAGGGAGTGTCTGTGAATAGGGGAGAGATGGTTCGAGGGAGGGAGGGAGTGTCTGTGAATTGGGGAGGGGTGGTTAGAGGGAGGGAGTGTCTGTGAATTGGGGAGGGGTGGTTAGAGGGAGGGAGTGTCTGTGAATTGGGGAGGGGTGGTTAGAGGGAGGGCGGGAGTGTCTGTGAATTGGGGAGAGGTGGTTAGAGGGAGGGAGTGTCTGTGAATTGGGGAGAGGTGGTTAGAGGGAGGGCGGGAGTGTCTGTGAATTGGGGAGAGGTGGTTAGAGGGAGGGAGTGTCTGTGAACTGGGGAGAGATGGTTCGAGGGAGGGAGTGTCTGTGAATTGGGGAGGGGTGGTTAGAGGGAGGGAGTGTCTGTGAATTGGGGAGAGATGGTTGGAGGGAGGGAGTGTCTGTGAATAGTGGAGAGATGGTTCGAGGGAGGGAGGGAGTGTCTGTGAATAGGGGAGGGGTGGTTAGAGGGAGGGCGGGAGTGTCTGTGAATTGGGGAGAGGTGGTTAGAGGGAGGGAGTGTCTGTGAACTGGGGAGAGATGGTTCGAGGGAGGGAGTGTCTGTGAATTGGGGAGGGGTGGTTAGAGGGAGGGAGTGTCTGTGAATTGGGGAGAGATGGTTCGAGGGAGGGAGTGTCTGTGAATAGGGGAGGGGTGTTTAGAGGGAGGGAGTGTCTGTGAATTGGGGAGGGTTGGTTAGAGGGAGGGAGTGTCTGTGAATTGGGGAGAGATGGTTAGAGGGAGGGAGTGTCTGTGAATTGGGGAGGGGTGTTTAGAGGGAGGGAGTGTCTGTGAATTGGGGAGGGTTGGTTAGAGGGAGGGAGTGTCTGTGAATTGGGGAGGGGTGGTTAGAGGGAGGGAGTGTCTGTGAATAGGGGAGAGATGGTTAGAGGGAGGGAGGGAGTGTCTGTGAATAGGGGAGGGGTGGTTAGAGGGAGGGACTGTCTGTGAATTGGGGAGAGGTGGTTCGAGGGAGGGAGTGTCTGTGAATTGGGGAGGGGTGGTTAGAGGGAGGGAGGGAGTGTCTGTGAATAGGGGAGAGATGGTTAGAGGGAGGGAGGGAGTGTCTGTGAATAGGGGAGAGATGGTTAGAGGGAGGGAGTGTCTGTGAATTGCGGAGGGGTGGTTAGAGGGAGGGAGTGTCTGTGAATTGGGGAGGGGTGGTTAGAGGGAGGGCGGGAGTGTCTGTGAATTGGGGAGAGGTGGTTAGAGGGAGGGAGTGTCTGTGAATTGGGGAGAGGTGGTTAGAGGGAGGGCGGGAGTGTCTGTGAATTGGGGAGAGGTGGTTAGAGGGAGGGAGTGTCTGTGAACTGGGGAGAGATGGTTCGAGGGAGGGAGTGTCTGTGAATTGGGGAGGGGTGGTTAGAGGGAGGGAGTGTCTGTGAATTGGGGAGAGATGGTTGGAGGGAGGGAGGGAGTGTCTGTGAATAGGGGAGGGGTGGTTAGAGGGAGGGAGTGTCTGTGAATTGGGGAGGGGTGGTTGGAGGGAGGGAGTGTCTGTGAATTGGGGAGGGGTGGTTAGAGGGAGGGAGTGTCTGTGAATTGGGGAGGGGTGGTTAGAGGGAGGGAGTGTCTGTGAATTGGGGAGGGGTGGTTAGAGGGAGGGAGTGTCTGTGAATTGGGGAGGGGTGGTTAGAGGGAGGGAGTGTCTGTGAATAGGGGAGAGATGGTTAGAGGGAGGGAGTGTCTGTGAATAGGGGAGGGGTGGTTAGAGGGAGGGAGTGTCTGTGAATTGGGGAGAGGTGGTTCGAGGGAGGGAGTGTCTGTGAATTGCGGAGAGGTGGTTAGAGGGAGGGAGGGAGTGTCTGAATTGGGGAGGGGTGGTTAGAGGGAGGGACTGTCTGTGAATTGGGGAGAGGTGGTTAGAGGGAGGGAGTGTCTGTGAATTGGGGAGAGGTGGTTCGAGGGAGGGAGTGTCTGTGAATTGGGGAGGGGTGGTTCGAGGGAGGGAGGGAGTGTCTGTGAATAGGGGAGAGATGGTTAGAGGGAGGGAGGGAGTGTCTGTGAATAGGGGAGAGATGGTTAGAGGGAGGGAGTGTCTGTGAATTGGGGAGGGGTGGTTAGAGGGAGGGAGTGTCTGTGAATTGGGGAGGGGTGGTTAGAGGGAGGGAGTGTCTGTGAATTGGGGAGGGGTGGTTAGAGGGAGGGCGGGAGTGTCTGTGAATTGGGGAGAGGTGGTTAGAGGGAGGGAGTGTCTGTGAATTGGGGAGAGGTGGTTAGAGGGAGGGCGGGAGTGTCTGTGAATTGGGGAGAGGTGGTTAGAGGGAGGGAGTGTCTGTGAACTGGGGAGAGATGGTTCGAGGGAGGGAGTGTCTGTGAATTGGGGAGGGGTGGTTAGAGGGAGGGAGTGTCTGTGAATTGGGGAGAGATGGTTGGAGGGAGGGAGTGTCTGTGAATTGGGGAGGGGTGGTTCGAGGGAGGGAGTGTCTGTGAATTGGGGAGGGGTGGTTAGAGGGAGGGGAGTGTCTGTGAATTGGGGAGGGGTGGTTAGAGGGAGGGAGTGTCTGTGAATAGGGGAGAGATGGTTGGAGGGAGGGAGTGTCTGTGAATTGGGGAGGGGATGGTTAGAGGGAGGGAGTGTCTGTGAATTGGGGAGAGATGGTTAGAGGGAGGGAGTGTCTGTGAACTGGGGAGGGGTGGTTAGAGGGAGGGCGTGTCTGTGAATTGGGGAGGGGTGGTTAGAGGGAGGGACTGTCTGTGAATAGGGGAGGGGTGGTTAGAGGGGGGGAGGGAAGGAGGGTGTGTCTGTGAATTGGGGAGGGATGGTTAGAGGGAGGGAGTGTCTGTGAACTGGGGAGGGGTGGTTAGAGGGAGGGAGTGTCTGTGAATTGGGGAGGGGTGGTTAGAGGGAGGGAGTGTCTGTGAATAGGGGAGGGGTGGTTAGAGGGAGGGAGTTTCTGTGAATTGGGGAGGGGTGGTTAGAGGGAGGGAGTGTCTGTGAATAGGGGAGAGATGGTTGGAGGGAGGGAGTGTCTGTGAATTGGGGAGGGGTGGTTAGAGGGAGGGAGTGTCTGTGAATAGGGGAGGGGTGGTTAGAGGGAGGGAGTGTCTGTGAATTGGGGAGAGATGGTTGGAGAGAGGGAGTGTCTGAATTGGGGAGGGGTGGTTAGAGGGGGGGAGGGAAGGAGGGTGTGTCTGTGAATTGGGGAGAGGTGGTTGGAGGGAGAGAGTGTCTGTGAATAGGGTAGGGGTGGTTAGAAGGAGGGAGTGTCTGTGAATAGGGGAGAGATGGTTAGAGGGAGGGAGTGTCTGTGAATTGGGGAGGGGTGGTTAGAGGGAGGGAGTGTCTGTGAATTGGGGAGAGGTGGTTAGAGGGAGGGAGTGTCTGTGAATTGGGGAGAGGTGGTTAGAGGGAGGGAGTGTCTGTGAATTGGGGAGGGGTAGTTAGAGGGAGGGAGTGTCTGTGAATTGGGGAGGGGTGGTTAGAGGGAGGGAGTGTCTGTGAATTGGGGAGAGGTGGTTAGAGGGAGGGAGTGTCTGTGAATTGGGGAGGGGTGTTTAGAGGGAGGGAGTGTCTGTGAATTGGGGAGGGGTGGTTAGAGGGAGGGAGTGTCTGTGAATTGGGTAGGGGTGGTTAGAGGGAGGGAGTGTCTGTGAATAGGGGAGAGATGGTTAGAGGGAGGGAGGGAGTGTCTGTGAATAGGGGAGGGGTGGTTAGAGGGAGGGAGTGTCTGTGAATTGGGGAGAGGTGGTTCGAGGGAGGGAGTGTCTGTGAATTGCGGAGAGGTGGTTAGAGGGAGGGAGTGTCTGTGAATTGGGGAGAGGTGGTTAGAGGGAGGGAGGGAGTGTCTGAATTGGGGAGGGGTGGTTAGAGGGAGGGACTGTCTGTGAATTGGGGAGAGGTGGTTCGAGGGAGGGAGGGAGTGTCTGTGAATAGTGGAGAGATGGTTAGAGGGAGGGAGGGAGTGTCTGTGAATAGGGGAGAGATGGTTAGAGGGAGGGAGTGTCTGTGAATTGGGGAGGGGTGGTTAGAGGGAGGGAGTGTCTGTGAATTGGGGAGGGGTGGTTAGAGGGAGGGCGGGAGTGTCTGTGAATTGGGGAGAGGTGGTTAGAGGGAGGGAGTGTCTGTGAATTGGGGAGAGGTGGTTAGAGGGAGGGAGTGTCTGTGAACTGGGGAGAGATGGTTCGAGGGAGGGAGTGTCTGTGAATTGGGGAGGGGTGGTTAGAGGGAGGGAGTGTCTGTGAATTGGGGAGAGATGGTTGGAGGGAGGGAGTGTCTGTGAATTGGGGAGGGGTGGTTAGAGGGAGGGACTGTCTGTGAATTGGGGAGGGGTGGTTAGAGGGAGGGAGTGTCTGTGAATAGGGGAGGGGTGGTTAGAGGGAGGGAGTGTCTGTGAATTGGGGAGGGGTGGTTAGAGGGAGGGGAGTGTCTGTGAATTGGGGAGGGGTGGTTAGAGGGAGGGAGTGTCTGTGAATAGGGGAGAGATGGTTGGAGGGAGGGAGTGTCTGTGAATTGGGGAGGGGATGGTTAGAGGGAGGGAGTGTCTGTGAATTGGGGAGAGATGGTTGGAGAGAGGGAGTGTCTGTGAATTGGGGAAGGGTGGTTAGAGGGGGGGGAGGGAAGGAGGGTGTGTCTGTGAATTGGGGAGGGGTGGTTAGAGGGAGGGAGTGTCTGTGAATTGGGGAGGGGTGGTTAGAGGGAGGGAGTGTCTGTGAATAGGGGAGGGGTGGTTAGAGGGAGGGAGTTTCTGTGAATTGGGGAGGGGTGGTTAGAGGGAGGGAGTGTCTGTGAATAGGGGAGAGATGGTTGGAGGGAGGGAGTGTCTGTGAATTGGGGAGGGGTGGTTAGAGGGAGGGAGTGTCTGTGAATAGGGGAGGGGTGGTTAGAGGGAGGGAGTGTCTGTGAATTGGGGAGAGATGGTTGGAGAGAGGGAGTGTCTGAATTGGGGAGGGGTGGTTAGAGGGGGGGAGGGAAGGAGGGTGTGTCTGTGAATTGGGGAGAGGTGGTTGGAGGGAGAGAGTGTCTGTGAATAGGGGAGAGATGGTTAGAGGGAGGGAGTGTCTGTGAATTGGGGAGGGGTGGTTAGAGGGAGGGAGTGTCTGTGAATTGGGGAGGGGTGGTTAGAGGGAGGGAGTGTCTGTGAATTGGGGAGAGGTGGTTAGAGGGAGGGAGTGTCTGTGAATTGGGGAGGGGTGGTTAGAGGGAGGGAGTGTCTGTGAATTGGGGAGGGGTGGTTAGAGGGAGGGAGTGTCTGTGAATTGGGGAGAGGTGGTTAGAGGGAGGGAGTGTCTGTGAATTGGGGAGGGGTGTTTAGAGGGAGGGAGTGTCTGTGAATTGGGGAGGGGTGGTTAGAGGGAGGGAGTGTCTGTGAATTGGGGAGGGGTGGTTAGAGGGAGGGAGTGTCTGTGAATAGGGGAGAGATGGTTAGAGGGAGGGAGGGAGTGTCTGTGAATAGGGGAGGGGTGGTTAGAGGGAGGGAGTGTCTGTGAATTGGGGAGAGGTGGTTCGAGGGAGGGAGTGTCTGTGAATTGCGGAGAGGTGGTTAGAGGGAGGGAGTGTCTGTGAATTGGGGAGAGGTGGTTAGAGGGAGGGAGGGAGTGTCTGAATTGGGGAGGGGTGGTTAGAGGGAGGGACTGTCTGTGAATTGGGGAGAGGTGGTTAGAGGGAGGGAGTGTCTGTGAATTGGGGAGAGGTGGTTCGAGGGAGGGAGTGTCTGTGAATTGGGGAGGGGTGGTTAGAGGGAGGGAGGGAGTGTCTGTGAATAGGGGAGAGATGGTTAGAGGGAGGGAGGGAGTGTCTGTGAATAGGGGAGAGATGGTTAGAGGGAGGGAGTGTCTGTGAATTGGGGAGGGGTGGTTAGAGGGAGGGAGTGTCTGTGAATTGGGGAGGGGTGGTTAGAGGGAGGGCGGGAGTGTCTGTGAATTGGGGAGAGGTGGTTAGAGGGAGGGAGTGTCTGTGAATTGGGGAGAGGTGGTTCGAGGGAGGGCGGGAGTGTCTGTGAATTGGGGAGAGGTGGTTAGAGGGAGGGAGTGTCTGTGAACTGGGGAGAGATGGTTCGAGGGAGGGAGTGTCTGTGAATTGGGGAGGGGTGGTTAGAGGGAGGGAGTGTCTGTGAATTGGGGAGAGATGGTTGGAGGGAGGGAGTGTCTGTGAATTGGGGAGGGGTGGTTAGAGGGAGGGAGTGTCTGTGAATTGGGGAGGGGTGGTTAGAGGGAGGGGAGTGTCTGTGAATTGGGGAGGGGTGGTTAGAGGGAGGGAGTGTCTGTGAATAGGGGAGAGATGGTTGGAGGGAGGGAGTGTCTGTGAATTGGGGAGGGGATGGTTAGAGGGAGGGAGTGTCTGTGAATTGGGGAGAGATGGTTGGAGAGAGGGAGTGTCTGTGAATTGGGGAAGGGTGGTTCGAGCGGGGGAGGGAAGGAGGGTGTGTCTGTGAATTGGGGAGGGGTGGTTAGAGGGAGGGAGTGTCTGTGAATAGGGGAGGGGTGGTTAGAGGGGGGGAGGGAAGGAGGGTGTGTCTGTGAATTGGGGAGGGGTGGTTAGAGGGAGGGAGTGTCTGTGAATGGGGGAGGGGTGGTTAGAGGGAGGGAGTGTCTGTGAATTGGGGAGGGGTGGTTAGAGGGAGGGAGTGTCTGTGAATTGGGGAGGGGTAGTTAGAGGGAGGGAGTGTCTGTGAATTTGGGAGAGGTGGTTAGAGGGAGGGAGGGAGGGAGTCTCTGTGAATTGGGGAGGGGTGGTTACAGGTAGGGAGTGTCTGTGAATAGGGAGAGATGGTTGGAGAGAGGGAGTGTCTGTGAATTGGGGAGGGGTGGTTAGAGGGAGGGAGTGTCTGTGAATTGGGGAGAGGTGGTTTGAGGGAGGGAGGGAGTGTCTGTGAATTGGGGAGAGGTGGTTTGGAGGGAGGGAGTGTCTGTGAATTGGGGAGGGGTGGTTAGAGGGAGGGAGTGTCTGTGAATTGGGGAGAGGTGGTTAGAGGGAGGGAGGGAGTGTCTGTGAATTGGGGAGAGGTGGTTCGAGGGAGGGAGGGAGTGTCTGTGAATTGGGGAGTCATCGAGTCATAGAGTTATACAGCACGGATTGAGGCCCTTCGGCCCATTGTGTCCGCGCCGGCCATCAAGCCCTGTCTACTCTAATCCCATATTCCAGCATTTGGTCCGTAGCCTTGTATGCTATGGCATTTCAAGTGCTCATCCAAATGCTTCTTGAATGTTGTGAGGGTTCCTGCCTCCACAACCCTCTCAGGCAGTGAGTTCCAGACTCCAACCACCCTCTGGGTGAAAAAGTTCTTTCTCAAATCCCCTCTAATCCTCCCGCCTTTTACCTTGAATCTATGCCCCCTTGTTATAGAACCCTCAACGAAGGGTAAAAGCTCCTTCGTATCCATCCTATCTGTGCCCCTCATAATTTTGTACACCTCAATCATGTCCCCCCTCATCCTCCTTTGCTCCAAGGAAAACAAACCCAATCTTCCCAGTCTCTCTTCATAACTGAAGCGCTCCAGCCCTGGTAACATCCTGGTGAATCTCCTCTGCACCCTCTCCAAAGCGATCACATCCTTCCTGTAGTGCGGCGACCAGAACTGCACACAGTACTCCAGCTGTGGCCTAACCAGTGTTTTATACAGCTCCATCATAACCTCCTTGCTCTTATATTCTATGCCTCGGCTAATAAAGGCAAGTATCCCATATGCCTTCTTTACCACCTTATCTACCTGTTCCGCCGCCTTCAGGGATCTGTGAACTTGCACACCAAGATCCCTCTGACCCTCTGTCTTGCCTAGGGTCCTCCCATTCATTGTGTATTCCCTTGCCTTGTTAGTCCCTCCAAAGTGCATCACCTTGCACTTTTCCGGGTTAAATTCCATTTGCCACTGTTCCGCCCATCTGACCAACCCATCTATATCGTCCTGCAGACTGAGGCTATCCTCCTCGCTATTTACCACCCTACCAATTTTTGTATCATCAGCGAACTTACTGATCATACCTTTTACATTCATATCCAAGTCGTTAATGTAGACCACAAACAGCAAGGGCCCCAGCACAGATCCCTGTGGTACCCCACTGGCCACAGGCTTCCAGTCACAAAAACAACCTTCGACCATCACCCTCTGCCTTCTGCCACTAAGCCAGTTTTGTCTCCAAAGTGCCAAGGCACCCTGGACTCCATGGGCTCGTACCTTCTTGACCAGTCTCCTGTGCGGGACTTTATCGAAGGCCTTACTGAAATCCATGTATACCACATCCACTGCGTTACCCTCATCCACACGCCTAGTCACCCCCTCAAAAAATTCAATCAAATTAGTCAGACATGATCTTCCCTTGACAAAGCCATGTTGACTATCCCTGATTAATCCTTGCTTCTCCAAGTGGAGACTAATTTTGTCCTTCAGAATTTTTTCCAATAATTTTCCTACCACTGATGTTAGGCTCACTGGCCTGTAGTTCCCCGGTTTTTCCCTACTCCCCTTCTTGAATAATGGTACTACATTAGCGGTTCTCCAGTCCTCTGGCACATCCCCTGTGGCCAGAGAGGTTCTGAATATATGTGTTAGAGCCCCCGCAATCTCCTCCTTTGCCTCACACAGTAGCCTGGGATACATTTCGTCCGGGCCTGGGGATTTATCCATTTTTAGGCCTGCTAAAACCGCCAATACCTCCTCCCGCTCGATGTTAATATGTTCGAGTATATCACAGTCCCCCTGTCGTATTTCTCTGTCTACGTCGTCCTTCTCCATAGTGAAAACAGATGCAAAAAATTCATTTAGAACCCCTCCTACATCTTCCGGCTCCACACACAGATTGCCATTTTTGTCCCTAATGGGCCCTATTTTTTCCCTAGTCATCCTCTTACCCTTAATATACTTATAAAACATCTTAGGATTTTCCTTTATTTTGCTCGCCAGAGTTTTTTCATGGCCCCTCCTTGATCTCCTAATTTCCTTTTTAAGTATCCCCCTGCACTTTTTGTACTCCTCTAGGGCTTCCTCCGTCCTTAGCCTTTTGTATCTGCCAAAAGCCCTCCTTTTTTTCCTAATCCATTCTCGTATATCCCCTGACATCCAAGGTTCCCTGGAGTTCTTGGAACCACCCTTGACCTTTACGGGAACATGTTGCCATTGTATGGTCTCAATCTCCCTTCTGAAAGACTCCCATTGCTCCGATGCGGATTTTCCTACAAGCAGCTGATCCCAGTCCATTTTGGCCAGATCCTGCCTTATCCTATTAAAATCGGCCTTCCCCCAATTTAGAACCTTTATTTCCGGCCCCTCCCTGTCCTTTTCCATGACCACCTTAAATCTCACTGAATTATGGTCACTGTCACCAAAGTGCTCACCTACTAGCACTTCTTCCACTTGGCCGGACTCATTTCCTAGAATTAGGTCCAGTACCGCCCCCTCTCTTGTAGGACTTTCTACATGCTGGCTCAAAAAGCTCTCCTGGATGCACGTTAAGAATTTTGTACTCTCTAAGCCTTTTACACTCTGAGTATCCCAGTTAATATTGGGGAAGTTGAAATCCCCCACTATTATTACCCTATTATTTGCACAATTTTCTGAGATTTGCCTACATATCTGTTCCTCTATCTCCCCCTGACTGTTTGGGGGTCTATAGTACACTCCCATCAAAGTGCTTGCCCCCTTTTTGTTTTTAAGCTCCACCCATATGGCCTCATTTGAGGAACCTGCTAATATATCATCCCTCCTTATGGCAGTAATTGATTCTTTAATTAATATTGCGACCCCCCCTCCTCTTATACCTCCCCCTCTGTCTCGCCTGAAGATTCTGTACCCCGGAATATTGAGCTGCCAGTCTTGCCCCTCCCTCAACCATGTCTCTGTGACAGCAACAATGTCATACTCCCATGTGTTTATCAACACCTTCAGTTCATCCACCTTATTCGCAAGACTCCTTGCATTAAAATAGATGCCATCCAGCCTTGCTCTTACATATTTGCCCTGTCTTCCAAGCTGACTTGTTTTTTTCTCAATATTTGGCTGCACATCACCCCCTATTGTAGCTCCACTCTGTATCCCATCCCCCTGCCAAGTTAGTTTAAACCCCCCCCAACAGTGCCAGCAAACCTCCCCGCAAGGATATTTGTCCCGCTCTGGTTCAGATGCAACCCGTCCGACTTGTACAAGTCCCACCTTCCCCAGAAGCAGGCCCAGTGATCCAGGAAACTGAAACCCTCCCTCCTGCACCAACTCTTTAGCCACGCATTCATCTGTTCTATCCTCCTATTTCTATACTCACTAGCCCGTGGCACTGGGAGTAATCCAGAGATTACAACCTTTGAGGTCCTGCTCTTTAATCTGCTACCTAGCTCCCTAAATTCTTGATGCAGGACCTCATCTCCCTTCCTACCTATGTCGTTGGTCCCAATGTGGACCACGACCTCTGCCTGCTCACCCTCCCCCTTGAGAATGCCCTGAAGCCGCTCAGTGACATCCATGACCCTGGCACCAGGGAGGCAACAAACCATCCTGGAGTCACGTTTACGGCCACAGAAACGCCTGTCTGTTCCCCTTACGATAGAATCCCCTACCACTATAGCTCTTCCACTCTTTTTCCTCCCAGCCTGTGCAGCAGAGCTACCCCTGGTGCCAGGAAGTTGGCTGCTGCTGCCTTCCCCTGATAAGTCATCCCCCTCAACAATATCCAAAGCGGTATATTTGTTTGAGAGGGGGACGGCCACACAGGACCCCTGCACTGCCTGCCTGCTCCTCTTACTCTGCCTGGAAGTCACCCACTTACTTCCTGCCTGTACAACCTTTACCTGCGGTGTGACCATCTCACTAAACGTGCTGTCCACGACGTTTTCAGCATCGCGAATGCTCCATAATGAATCCATCCGCAGCTCCAGTGCCGCAATGCGGTTTGTCAGTAGCTGCAGCTGGATACATTTCCCGCACACATGGTCGTCAGGGACACCGGAAGGGTCCCTGATTTCCCACATAGAGCAGGAAGAGCATAACACGAGGCTGGGCTGTCCTGACATGACTTACCCTTTTACTAATTAATTCAAATTAAATGAATCCCACCAATTTCACTTCAATTAAAAGGAGAGATGGTTAGAGGGAGGGAGTGTCTGTGAATTGGGGAGAGATGATTAGAAGGAGGGAGTGTCTGTGAATTGGGGAGAGATGGTTAGAGGGAGGGAGTGTCTGTGAATTGGGGAGAGGTGGTTAGAGGGAGGGAGTGTCTGTGAATTGGGGAGAGATGGTTAGAAGGAGGGAGTGTCTGTGAATTGGGGAGAGATGGTTAGAGGGAGGGGGTGTCTGTGAATTGGGGAGAGATGGTTAGAGGGAGGGAGTGTCTGTGAATTGGGGAGAGGTGGTTAGAGGGAGGGACTGTCTGTGAATTGGGGAGAGGTGGTTGGAGGGAGGGAGTGTCTGTTAATGGGGACGGGATAGAGTGCCTGTTAAGGTACCTTTAGGGCAGTGACTGTCTGATTTTTCTGATGAATTTGGGGAAACCCACATGTCACTGAACTTTTTCAAATTTTAGACTAAAATTTGAGGTTAAAAAGAGAATTCCTATGTCCACATTTTTAATGGAAACTGCCTATGTAAACTTATCACACTGTAATTACACCCTCCTGCCAGTAGAGGCGCTGCATACAGATTTATAATGGGAAAGTTGATAGGAAGTGTGCACAGATATTAGGTTTATAAAAAATTAGATACTGAAGATGTAGATAGATATGAAGTGCCATACTGCCTTACTGAACTCCATTTGACCCTGGTTAGCCCAGGAGAACGAATCCCTGTTGGACCCTCTCTGGTTTTGTTAGAACATAAGAAATAAGAACAGGAATAGGCCATATGGCCCCTTGAGCCATTTAATAAACTCATGGCTGATCTTCGACTTCAACTCCACTTTCTTGCCCGATCCCCATATCTCTTGAATCCCTCAGAGTCCAAGAATCTATCGATCTCAGACTTGAACATATTCAAGGACTCAGCATCCACAGCCCTCGGGGTAGAGAATTCCAAAGATTCACAACCCTCTGTGTGAAGAAATTCCTCCTCATCTCAGTCTTAATGACCAACCCCTTATTCTATGACTATACCCCCTAATTCTAGACTCTCCAGTCAGGGGAAACAATCTCTCAGTATCTATCCTGTCAAGCCCTCTTAGAATCTTATATGTTTCAATGAAATCACCTCTCATTCTTCTAAACTCCAGAGAGTATAGGCCCATTCTACTCAACCTCGCCTCATAGGACAACCCTCTCATCCCAGGAATTAATCTAGTGAACCTTCGTTGCACCACCTCTAAGGCGAGTATAATCCTTCCTTAGATAAGGAGACCAAAACTGTACACAGTACTCCAGGTGAGGTCTCACCAAAGCCCTGTACAATTGCAGTAAGAAATCCGTACTCTTATACTCTTGTTAGAGGGTGGATGTTCTTATAAGTTATTCCTCAAGATAATAGGGCTCGCAGCATTACAGGTTGACATTCACAGATTTATTTAGCATATGATAATTATTATTGACAATAATTAAACATACATTTAACAGCAACACTTACCGCAAAACCTTGTGAGTTTACCGGAGAATCCACACACGTTAACAGCAAAGTTGTAGTTTCAAGGCTGATCTGGCCTCATCGGATTCTGAGTTATCTTGTCCAGCAACTACCTTTTTATATCTTGTATGCTTCAGCATTACCTCATCTTCCTTTCATGTTCCTTATCGATGACTTCAGTTTTACATATCCTGATTGGTCTGTCAATCGAATCTTTAAGTTGAAGACAGTCACAGAGTTTCATGAACTATTGCAGGCCTTCTAACATTCCTGCGCAGATGTTAGTTTTCCATTGCCCTAGGCCACATTCCTTTGACAGATGTCGCCTTCCAGGGTGGCTTTGCATACAGCTGTTTATGTATCAGTACAACCACCTTCAACTTTACAGACACCCAACCATATCTCTCCTGAAGGAAATTAAAAGACAAATAACCTACAAGATGGCATTTCATCTACATACCCACTCACACCTACAACCTCCCACGGTCTTGTTACAGATCCGGCCATATCAAAGGGTTAATTAAACCACTAGTGAGATCAGCTACAATCAAAAAGTTACTGGACACAGTTAACATAAAGAAATTAATATAAAGAGAAATCAATAGCTGTCCCATTTGATTAACTCATCGCTAACAGTTTGTTGTGTAACTCTGACACTTCTTCCTCAGACAATGCTGGATGCCCTCATTGAAATGGAGAAGGAAGGATTGCTGGAAGAAGATAATATGGAGCTTCTGGAGTACATTTGCAAACAAGTTGGGGAGGACTTAGTGCAGAAGTTTGAGGATTACAGACAGGACGGTAATGGCCATCGCCACAGTCCAGTGCTGTATTGAGAGAAACGCGGAGATGGTCGGTGAGAGTGAGTCTGGGGGCCATCATGATGCAAATTCCAACACCCCTATTGTTGTAAAGATAAGCCCCCGTCTGATGGATAATATAGATAAGGGATTTACTCTAATCCACGAGCTCTGATTGACTCCCGCCCCAATCCTTCCCCCTTGTTCCCGGAGTCCAAATTCTTCAGGGGACTTCTCAGTTCCCAGTCTGGCAGCAGTCAGTGGGCAGAGAGTATCGGGTGTTGGGCAGTGGGCAGTGGGCAGCAGGCAGGTCATCCTCAGGCTGGATAGCGGTCCAACCTTCCATACAAAATGGGTGAGATTGGAGCAGCGAAGATCCAGTGACAGCCCAGGACAGACCAAGCACTGGCCAGAAAAAACAGTCTCCCTGCTCTCCTGTCCTCTTATCAAGGCCCTGGCGAACTGGGTACAGTTCCAGAACTTGGGGCCATTCCTCCGGTGTCTGCACCGTATTTGACTTTTGAAAGTCAATGGGTGCTGAGGCTAACTGTAGTGACCCCAGCACAGACCTACGGCCCCGTCTACCCTGCGGCCCCGATATTCTGTGGTCCCGTTACCATTCGGCCCCGTTGACCTGCAACACCACTGCTGATTTATTCCTTTGTTAATTTAGGAAGCAAGCTGTCTGAGGAACCTGCCCTGGTGTCGGTTCCGACTCGCGAGACCCACACTCCTCCGAGGATCTTAGTTGCACGAGGTACGCAGCCTGCAGCAGAGTGTTTGTCCAGACAGCTGCCATTTGCTGTAAGTACGCCTCCTGTTCAGTGTGCCGTAAGTACGCCTCCCGTTCAGCGTGCCGTAAGTACGCCTCCCGTTCAGCGTGCCGTAAGTACGCCTCCCGTTCAGCGTGCCGTAAGAACGCCTCCCGTTCAGCGTGCCGTAAGTACGCCTCCCGTTCAGCGTGCCGTAAGAACGCCTCCCGTTCAGCGTGCCGTAAGAACGCCTCCCGTTCAGCGTGCCGTAAGAACGCCTCCCGTTCAGCGTGCCGTAAGAACGCCTCCCGTTCAGCGTGCCGTAAGAACGCCTCCCGTTCAGCGTGCCGTAAGAACGCCTCCCGTTCAGCGTGCCGTAAGAACGCCTCCCGATCAGCGTGCCGTAAGAACGCCTCCCGTTCAGCGTGCCGTAAGAACGCCTCCCGTTCAGCGTGCCGTAAGAACGCCTCCCGTTCAGCGTGCCGTAAGAACGCCTCCCGTTCAGCGTGCCGTAAGAACGCCTCCCGTTCAGCGTGCCGTAAGAACGCCTCCCGTTCAGCGTGCCGTAAGAACGCCTCCCGTTCAGCGTGCCGTAAGAACGCCTCCCGTTCAGCGTGCCGTAAGAACGCCTCCCGTTCAGCGTGCCGTAAGAACGCCTCCCGTTCAGCGTGCCGTAAGAACGCCTCCCGTTCAGCGTGCCGTAAGAACGCCTCCCGTTCAGCGTGCCGTAAGAACGCCTCCCGTTCAGCGTGCCGTAAGAACGCCTCCCGTTCAGCGTGCCGTAAGAACGCCTCCCGTTCAGTGTGTTCGGTACGCTGTACGTAGAGCTTTATGTTCAGTGTGCCGTAAGTACGCCTCATGTTCAGTAGAGCAGTGTGTCTCCCGGGCGATAAGATGTTGGGGGGGTGGGTCGCAGAGAACATCTGGCCCACTGATAGGTGCTGGACAAGACAGAGAACTGAAGACCTTGACAGACTGAGCGTTCTGAAGGACACTGTGTGTTACCCTGCCCTTTGCTCTTTCAACTGAGGACTGACCCACTCTGTGTTACCAGCGTTTTTAGTTTGTATTTTAGATTTGACACTGATCCTTTCCTCAAACATAACTACTTTCTCTTCAATGCAGGAAGAGTCAGGACCCCTCGTGTCGCTGGAACCCCACAATTCGTTGGTGCCATTTTCACAACTTTCTGGTACGTATAATTACACTGCCAGGGTTCACTTGGTAACAGCTTTCATCTTCCCTCTGATTGGATCAAATCAGTCTGAAATATCCAGTCAGTTCAGCAGAACACTGGGGTACAGTACTGGTGAGTGCAGGACTGTCTCTGTATAACACTGGGGTACAGTACTGGTGAGTGCAGGACTGTCTCTGTATAACACTGGGGTACAGTACTGGTGAATGCAGGACTGTCTCTGTATAACACTGGGGTACAGTACTGGTGAGTGCAGGACTGTCTCTGTATAACACTGGGGTACAGTACTGGTGAGTGCAGGACTGTCTCTGTATAACACTGGGGTACAGTACTGGTGAGTGCAGGACTGTCTCTGTATAACACTGGGGTACAGTACTGGTGAATGCAGGACTGTCTCTGTATAACACTGGGGTACAGTACTGGTGAATGCAGGACTGTCTCTGTATAACACTGGGGTACAGTACTGGTGAGTGCAGGACTGTCTCTGTATAACACTGGGGTACAGTACTGGTGAGTGAAGGACTGTCTCTGTATAACACTGGGGTACAGTACTGGTGAATGCAGGACTGTCTCTGTATAACACTGGGGTACAGTACTGGTGAGTGCAGGACTGTCTCTGTATAACACTGGGGTACAGTACTGGTGAATGCAGGACTGTCTCTGTATAACACTGGGGTACAGTACTGGTGAGTGCAGGACTGTCTCTGTATAACACTGGGGTACAGTACTGGTGAGTGCAGGACTGTCTCTGTATAACACTGGGGTACAGTACTGGTGAGTGCAGGACTGTCTCTGTATAACACTGGGGTACAGTACTGGTGAATGCAGGACTGTCTCTGTATAACACTGGGATACAGTACTGGTGAGTGCAGGACTGTCTCTGTATAACACTGGGGTACAGTACTGGTGAGTGCAGGACTGTCTCTGTATAACACTGGGGTACAGTACTGGTGAGTGCAGGACTGTCTCTGTATAATACTGGGATACAGTACTGGTGAGTGCAGGACTGTCTCTGTATAACACTGGGATACAGTACTGGTGAGTGCAGGACTGTCTCTGTATAACACTGGGGTACAGTACTGGTGAGTGCAGGACTGTCTCTGTATAATACTGGGATACAGTACTGGTGAGTGCAGGACTGTCTCTGTATAACACTGGGATACAGTACTGGTGAGTGCAGGACTGTCTCTGTATAACACTGGGGTACAGTACTGGTGAATGCAGGACTGTCTCTGTATAATACTGGGATACAGTACTGGTGAGTGCAGGACTGTCTCTGTATAACACTGGGGTACAGTACTGGTGAGTGCAGGACTGTCTCTGTATAACACTGGGGTACAGTACTGGTGAGTGCAGGACTGTCTCTGTATAACACTGGGGTACAGTACTGGTGAGTGCAGGACTGTCTCTGTATAACACTGGGATACAGTACTGGTGAGTGCAGGACTGTCTCTGTATAACACTGGGGTACAGTACTGGTGAATGCAGGACTGTCTCTGTATAATACTGGGATACAGTACTGGTGAGTGCAGGACTGTCTCTGTATAACACTGGGGTACAGTACTGGTGAGTGCAGGACTGTCTCTGTATAACACTGGGGTACAGTACTGGTGAATGCAGGACTGTCTCTGTATAACACTGGGGTACAGTACTGGTGAGTGCAGGACTGTCTCTGTATAACACTGGGGTACAGTACTGGTGAGTGCAGGACTGTCTCTGTATAACACTGGGGTACAGTACTGGTGAGTGCAGGACTGTCCATGTATAACACTGGGGTACAGTACTGGTGAATGCAGGACTGTCTCTGTATAACACTGGGGTACAGTACTGGTGAGTGCAGGACTGTCTCTGTATAACACTGGGGTACAGTACTGGTGAGTGCAGGACTGTCTCTGTATAACACTGGGATACAGTACTGGTGAGTGCAGGACTATCTCTGTATAACACTGGGGTACAGTACTGGTGAATGCAGGACTGTCTCTGTATAATACTGGGGTACAGTACTGGTGAGTGCAGGACTGTCTCTGTGTAACACTGGGATACAATATTGGTGAGTGCAGGACTGTCTCTGTGTAACACTGGGGTACAGTACTGGTGAGTGCAGGACTGTCTCTGTGTAACACTGGGGTACAGTACTGGTGAGTGCAGGACTGTCTCTGTATAACACTGGGGTACAGTACTGGTGAGTGTAGGACTGTCTCTGTATAACACTGGGGTACAGTACTGGTGAGTGCAGGACTGTCTCTGTATAACACTGGGATACATTACTGGTGAGTGAAGGACTGTCTCTGTATAACACTGGGGTACAATACTGGTGAGTGCAGGACTGTCTCTGTATAACACTGAGGTACAGTACTGGTGAATGCAGGACTGTCTCTGTATAACACTGGGATACATTACTGGTGGGTACAGGTCTGTCACTATATTGTGTGCAGGACGCCTTTCTTACCCAGTATGTAAAAAGCCCAACAAGAAAGGAACCACTGCTGGATCTAGTAATGGGAAGTGAACCAGAACAAATAAGAGAAGTAAGCATAGGGGAACATATAGGCAATAGCGATCACAGTATAATAAGGTTTAAGATAAAGATTGAGAAGGACATCAGTAAGACAAAGACCAAAGTAATAAATTGGAAAAAAGTTGATTTTCAGGGAATGAGAATGGAACTAGGAAAAATAAATTGGAAAAATTTAATGATAAACAAAGAAATAGAACATCTGGGGAAATATTTAAAACGGTAATCAGTAGAGTCCAGGAGAAATGTATTCCTCTTAAAAAGTAAGAACAAACTAGCCAGTAATGACACACCATGAATGAATAAAGAAATAAGGAACAAATTGAATCTAAAGAAAAAGGCACACACTAAGTACATGGACAACAAAGGAGAGGATGACAAAAGGGAACACGAAGAGGTTAGGAAAGAAGTCAAAAAAACAATTAGGAAGGCAAAGAGAAACTACAAAATTAAATTATCAAAGAATATAAAAAGAAATAGTAAAGTATTCTACAGACACAAATAACAAAAGAAAAATCAGGATAGTGATAGGGCCACTAAGGGATACACATGATAAACTCACAAGTAATGACAACGAAATGGCAGAAATATTAAATAATTACTTTTCCTCAGTAATTACCAGGGAGACTAATATGGTGGACATGACATTAGAAGAAGTGATCAAAAAAGATATAAAGACATTTAAGATAGAAAGGGGGGAAATAATTGATAAACTAATCAAACTTAGAGAGGATAAAACCCCTGGGCCGATGGATTACATCCGCGTGTATTAAAAGAAGTTAGGGAAGAGATAGTAGAGATACTATTACACATATATAAAAATTCATTAGAAAAGGGAATAGTGCCAGAGGACTGGCGAACTGCTAATATTTAAAAAGGGAAATAGACCAAGTCCTGGGAACTATAGTCCAATTAACTTAATGTCGGTGGTAGGAAAGATACTGGAATCCTCACTCAAAGATGTAATAGAAAAACATCTAGAAACCAAAAATATAATAAACAATAGTCAGCGTGGATTCCAAAACAGAAGGTCATGCTTGAATAACCTTATTGAATTCTTTGAAGAAATAACAGAAAGGGTAGATAAGGGTAATGTAGTAGATGTAATATATTTGGATTTTCAAAAGGCCTTCGATAAAGTACTGCATAGTAGACTCATGACTAAGATCAGAAAATGTGGAGTCGGGGACAAGTAGCAGAATGGATAGCAAACTGGCTACAAGAAAACAGAGACTATGGGTTAAAGGTAGTTACTCAGACTGGCAAAAGGCGGGAAGTGGTTTTCCCCAAGGGAAGTTCCCCAGTGCTGGGACCTTGTTGTTCACCATTTACATAAACGATTTGGACTCTGGAATCGGAAGTAGAATTTCAAAATTTGCGGACGACACCAAATTGGGGGGGTATAGTTAATACCGAGAAGGATTGAGACAAAATACGGGAAGACATTAATAAACTTGCAGAATGGGTTTGTAATTGGCAAATGAATTTCAATATAGATAAATGTAAGGTATTACATTTTGGTAGGAAGAATAAGAAGGCCACATACTCCTTGGAAAATAAGAGTCTAAATAGGGTAGAGGAGCAGAGGGATCTGGGGGTACAGATACACAAATCACTAAAAGTAGCGATGCAGGTTAATGAGGCCATTTAAAAAGAAAAGCAAACCAAGCGCTGGGGACCATATCCAGAGGGATAGAATTGAAAAGCGGAGAAGTTACGTTAAACTTATATAGAACCTTGGTTACACCACACTTGGAGTACTGTGAACAGTTCTGGTCTCTATTATAAAAAGGATATAAAAGCACTGAAGAAAGTGCAAAAAAGATTTACTAGGCTGATACCAGAACTGAGAGATTACACCTATCAGGAAAGATTGACCAGGCTGGTGCTCTTTTCTCTAGAAAAGAGAAGACTGAGGGGTGACCTGACAGAGGGCTTTAAGATTATGAAAGGGTTTGATTGGGTAGACGTAGAGAATATGTTTCCACTTGCGGGGGAGACCAGAACTAGGGGCCATAAATATAAGATAGTCACTAATAAATCCAATAGGAAATTAAGGAGAAACTTCTTTACCCAAAGAGTGGTAAGAATGTGGAACTCACTACCACACGGAGTGGTTGAGATGACTAGCATAGATGCATTTAAGGGAAGCTAGATAAACACATGAGGGAGAAAGAAATGGAAGGATATGCTGTTAGGGTTAGATGAAGTAGGGAGGGAGGAGGCTCGTGTGGAGCATAAACACTGGCATGGACCTGTTGGGCCGAATGGCCTGTTTCTGTGCTGTTCATTCTATGTAATTCTATGTAACACTGGGGTACAGTACTGGTGGGTACAGGTCTGTCACTGTATTACACTGGGGTACAGTACTGGTGGGTACAGGTCTGTCACTGTATAACATTGGGGTACAGGACTGGTGGGTACAGGTCTGTCACTGTATTACACTGGGGTACAGTACTGGTGGGTACAGGTCTGTCACTGTATAACACTGGGGTACAGTACTGGTGGGTACAGGTCTGTCACTGTATAACATTGGGGTACAGTACTGGTGGGTACAGGTCTGTCACTGTATTACACTGGGGTACAGTACTGGTGGGTACAGGTCTGTCACTGTATAACATTGGGGTACAGTACTGGTGGGTACAGGTCTGTCACTATTACATTGGGGTACAGTACTGGTGGGTACAGGTCTGTCATTATTACATTGGGGTTCAGTACTGGTGGGTACAGGTCTGTCATTATTACATTGGGGTACAGTACTGGTGGGTACAGGTCTGTCACTGTATAACATTGGGGTACAGTACTGGTGGGTACAGGTCTGTCACTGTATAACACTGGGGTACAGGACTGGTGGGTACAGGTCTGTCACTGTATAACACTGGGGTACAGGACTGGTGGGTACAGGTCTGTCACTGTATAACACTGGGGTACAGGACTGGTGGGTACAGGTCTGTCACTGTATAACACTGGGGTACAGGACTGGTGGGTACAGGTCTGTCACTGTATAACACTGGGGTACAGGACTGGTGGGTACAGGTCTGTCACTGTATAACACTGGGGTACAGTACTGGTGGGTACAGGTCTGTCACTGTATAACATTGGGGTACAGTACTGGTGGGTACAGGTCTGTCACTATTACATTGGGGTACAGTACTGGTGGGTACAGGTCTGTCACTATTACATTGGGGTACAGTACTGGTGGGTACAGGTCTGTCACTGTATAACACTGGAGTACAATACTGGTGGGTACAGGTGTGTCCGTGAGTGAGACTGTGGGAGCAATTTTAACCTAACTCGCCTGGAAACTGACGGCATCAGGAGCAACACTGGTTAACACCCCGCCCGATTTTACTGTCCATTGAAGCCAGTAGAGAGTGATAGTGGATGGGGTGTAAATCCAATGTTCCACCTGATCCTGTGGGTTTCCCACCAGGTCAGTTCGGTTAAAATTGTGCCCTGTGTATATGAGAGTGTCTAAATGTATGTGTGTGTGTGAGAGTGTCTAAGTGTGTGTGTGTGCGCGTGTGACTGCTGCGATGCCCCTAAGTGTGAATAGTTCACTCGCTGTGCTAACAGGTAAGTGATAATCACAGGAACGAGTTGTCTTTCTGACACCCCCCACCCCGATTAGCTGACAGTGACAGTCTGGGTTTGCAGACTCCGGCCTCTAACCTTCCCTCTGTTTAATGTTCATATTTCAGTCTCAGAGGATCAGCAAACTACTGTACAGGATGCAACCATGAGCCACACCATGATTGATGAGGGCCAAGGTAGGAAACTAAATCTAAGGAGAAGGGGGAGATGGACAGTGATGGAAAGAAAAGCAGTGGAGAAAGAGGAGAGAAGAAAGAATGAGTGGACAGAGAATTAGAGAGATGGTGTGGGTGAGGAGAGCGAGCGAGTGAGAGATGGAGGAGTGTGAGCGAGAGATAAAGTAGATGACGAGAGCGAGATTGAACAAAAGAGGAAGACAGTGGGAGGGAAAGGAAGAGACGGTGGAAGATAGAGGAGATGGAGCAAGAGTGAGCAAGTGAGATGGGGAAATAGAAAGACGAGAGGCAATGGGAAGGAGCGAGAAATGCAGACAGAGAGTGGGAGATGTGTTGGAAAGTGATGAATGGGATTACCAATTCTAAAACAAAGGACAAGTTACAAGCCCTCATATTACACTCAGGAGCCTCACCTTGAATGTGGGGAAGGTGTTTGAGAATATACTGAGGGATCGCAAAGAGGGAGCATCGGCAAGAGCCAGCTTGGGTTCGGGAGGATCAGGTCATATCTGCTCAGTGTATTGGGGTGAGGAGCTCACAGGGTGAGGGCAAGGCAGTGGATTTTATCAGTTAGGTTTCAGGAAGGCATTAGATACAGTCCCATGTGCATGCCCCTGGGATAGATGGTGCAATATTCATTAGATACAGTGCCACGTCCATGTCCCTGGGATAGATGGTGCAATATTCATTAGATACAGTGCCACGTGCATGCCCCTGGGATAGATGGTGCAATATTCATTAGATACAGTGCCACGTGCATGCCCCTGGGATAGATGGTGCAATATTCATTAGATACAGTGCCACGTGCATGCCCCTGGGATAGATGGTGCAATATTCATTAGATACAGTGCCACGTGCATGCCCCTGGGATAGATGGTGCAATATTCATTAGATACAGTGCCACGTCCATGTCCCTGGGATAGATGGTGCAATATTCATTAGATACAGTGCCACGTGCATGCCCCTGGGATAGATGGTGCAATATTCATTAGATACAGTGCCACGTGCATGCCCCTGGGATAGATGGTGCAATATTCATTAGATACAGTGCCACGTGCATGCCCCTGGGATAGATGGTGCAATGTTCATTTGATTTGGTGCAGGGCTGTAGACACCAGAAATGGTGTGTGGGGATCAGAGTGGAAACCGGTTGTCAGTGGAGTCTTCTTGGGATGGATGGGTACTGTTTATAATTTATATAAAGTGACTGAGAGGCTGCAATATTGTCCTCTGATTGTGGGTGACTCCAAATTGGGTGCAGTGCCCCACAAAGTTTGATGATTCTGAGGGTCAGTGGGCAGGGAGGAGGCTGAGTGCAAAATCCTGAGATGAGGGAGGTTGGAATGTGCATTACATTTTAAAGAGCAATCTGCCCAAGGTAACAGAGCAGCAAAGGGACCGGGGAGTGTCGGTGGGATAGGTTATTAAATGCCTGCTGTTGACAGGTAGTGGGGAAAGCGAGTGAAATGTTGGGCTGTGTGGTAAAGAGTGTGACCAATAAGTCCAAGGAGGCAATGTCACGTTTGTATCTGGCCACATCTGGAGGGGGACTGATTCCAGATAGGTCAGCCCACAGTTT
Organism: Heptranchias perlo; assembly: GCF_035084215.1. Classification (NCBI taxonomy): domain Eukaryota; kingdom Metazoa; phylum Chordata; class Chondrichthyes; order Hexanchiformes; family Hexanchidae; genus Heptranchias; species Heptranchias perlo. Next base: position 82,265,624 of record NC_090331.1, read on the forward strand.
TCATGGGTCTGGAGAATTTGGAAAGTTCTATTGAGCGCAAGTTTGAAGGACCAGGAGACAGAGTTTAAAGTTAAATAGGGAATTTATAGAGCCAAAAATCCCAACTGCTTTATTAACAGCTTGATCAACTTGTCCTGCCACCTTCAAAGATTTGTCAATGTGAACCCCCCCACGTCTCTTTGTTCCTGCACCCCCTTGAAAATTGTACCATTCAGTTTACGTTGCAATGATGTCAATCCTGTCAAAGGTGCAGTATTTACTGATAATCTTCAATTTGTATTTCTGCAGATAAGAGGGAGCAGAAGGACATTACTTCCCATAGCCAGAATATTCGGTTGGACTCTGAGTTCCAGGTGGGAGCGATTCACTCACCCTCACAGTTCTCCATTCACTCACCCTCACAGTTCTCCATTCACTCACCCTCACAGTTCTCCATTCACTCACCCTCACAATTCTCCATTCACTCACCCTCACAATTCTCCATTCCAATCACCCTCACAATTCTCCATTCCAATCACTCACCCTCACAATTCTCTGTTCCATTCACTCTCCCTCACAATTCTCCGTTCCAATCACTCACCCTCACAATTCTCCATTCACTCACCCTCACAATTCTCCATTCACTCACCCTCACAGTTCTCCATTCACTCACCCTCACAGTTCTCCATTCCATTCACTCACCCTCACAATTCTCCATTCCAATCACTCACCCTCACAATTCTACGTTCCATTCACTCACCCTCACAATTCTCCGTTCCATTCACTCACCCTCACAGTTCTCCGTTCCATTCACTCACCCTCACAATTCTCCGTTCCATTCACTCACCCTCACAATTCGCCGTTCCATTCACTCACCCTCACAATTCTCCGTTCCATTCACTCACCCTCACAATTCTCCGTTCCATTCACTCACCCTCACAATTCTCCGTTCCAATCACTCACCCTCACAATTCTCTGTTCCATTCACTCACCCTCACAATTCTCTGTTCCATTCACTCACCCTCACAATTCTCCGTTCCATTCACTCACCCTCACAATTCTCCGTTCCATTCACTCACCCTCACAATTCTCCGCTCAATTCACTCACCCTCACAATTCTCCGCTCCATTCACTCACCCTCACAATTCTCCGTTCCATTCACTCACCCTCACAATTCTCAGTTCCATTCACTCACCCTCACAATTCTCCACTCACTCACCCTCACAATTCTCCATTCACTCACCCTCACAATTCTCCATTCCATTCACTCACCCTCACAATTCTCCGTTCCATTCACTCACCCTCACAATTCTCCGTTTCATTCACTCACCCTCACAATTCTCCGTTTCATTCACTCACCCTCACAATTCTCCGTTCCATTCACTCACCCTCACAATTCTCCGTTCCATTCACTCACCCTCACAATTCTCTGTTTCATTCACTCACCCTCACAATTCTCTGTTCCATTCGCTCACCCTCACAATTCTCCGTTCCATTCGCTCACCCTCACAGTTCTCCGTTCCATTCCCTCACCCTCACAGTTCTCCGTTCCATTCCCTCACCCTCACAGTTCTCCGTTCCATTCACTCACCCTCACAGTTCTCCATTCCATTCACTCACCCTCACAGTTCTCTGCTCCATTCACTCACCCTCACAATTCTATGTTCCATTCACTCACCCTCACAATTCTCTGTTTCATTCACTCACCCTCACAATTCTCCGTTCCATTCACTCACCCTCACAATTCTCCGCTCCATTCACTCACCCTCACAGTTCTCTGCTCCATTCACTCACCCTCACAATTCTCTGTTCCATTCACTCACCCTCACAATTCTCTGTTTCATTCACTCACCCTCACAATTCGCCGTTCCATTCACTCACCCTCACAATTCTCCGTTCCATTCACTCACCCTCACAATTCTCCGTTCCATTCACTCACCCTCACAATTCTCTGTTCCATTCACTCACCCTCACAATTCTCCGTTCCATTCACTCACCCTCACAATTCTCCGTTCCATTCACTCACCCTCACAATTCTCCGCTCCATTCACTCACCCTCACAATTCTCCGCTCCATTCACTCACCCTCACAATTCTCCGCTCCATTCACTCACCCTCACAATTCTCCACTCACTCACCCTCACAATTCTCCATTCACTCACCCTCACAATTCTCCATTCCATTCACTCACCCTCACAATTCTCCGTTCCATTCACTCACCCTCACAATTCTCCGTTTCATTCACTCACCCTCACAATTCTCCGTTTCATTCACTCACCCTCACAATTCTCCGTTCCATTCACTCACCCTCACAATTCTCCGTTCCATTCACTCACCCTCACAATTCTCCGTTCCATTCACTCACCCTCACAATTCTCTGTTTCATTCACTCACCCTCACAATTCTCTGTTCCATTCGCTCACCCTCACAATTCTCCGTTCCATTCGCTCACCCTCACAGTTCTCCGTTCCATTCGCTCACCCTCACAATTCTCCGTTCCATTCCCTCACCCTCACAGTTCTCCGTTCCATTCCCTCACCCTCACAGTTCTCCGTTCCATTCGCTCACCCTCACAGTTCTCCGTTCCATTCCCTCACCCTCACAGTTCTCCGTTCCATTCCCTCACCCTCACAGTTCTCCGTTCCATTCACTCACCCTCACAGTTCTCCATTCCATTCACTCACCCTCACAGTTCTCTGCTCCATTCACTCACCCTCACAATTCTATGTTCCATTCACTCACCCTCACAATTCTCTGTTTCATTCACTCACCCTCACAATTCTCCGTTCCATTCACTCACCCTCACAATTCTCCGCTCCATTCACTCACCCTCACAGTTCTCTGCTCCATTCACTCACCCTCACAATTCTCTGTTCCATTCACTCACCCTCACAATTCTCTGTTTCATTCACTCACCCTCACAATTCGCCGTTCCATTCACTCACCCTCACAATTCTCCGTTCCATTCACTCACCCTCACAATTCTCCGTTCCATTCACTCACCCTCACAATTCTCTGTTCCATTCACTCACCCTCACAATTCTCTGTTCCATTCACTCACCCTCACAATTCTCCGTTCCATTCACTCACCCTCACAATTCTCCGCTCCATTCACTCACCCTCACAATTCTCCGCTCCATTCACTCACCCTCACAATTCTCCGCTCCATTCACTCACCCTCACAATTCTCCACTCACTCACCCTCACAATTCTCCATTCACTCACCCTCACAATTCTCCATTCCATTCACTCACCCTCACAATTCTCCGTTCCATTCACTCACCCTCACAATTCTCCGTTTCATTCACTCACCCTCACAATTCTCCGTTTCATTCACTCACCCTCACAATTCTCCGTTCCATTCACTCACCCTCACAATTCTCCGTTCCATTCACTCACCCTCACAATTCTCCGTTCCATTCACTCACCCTCACAATTCTCTGTTTCATTCACTCACCCTCACAATTCTCTGTTCCATTCGCTCACCCTCACAATTCTCCGTTCCATTCGCTCACCCTCACAGTTCTCCGTTCCATTCCCTCACCCTCACAATTCTCCGTTCCATTCCCTCACCCTCACAGTTCTCCGTTCCATTCCCTCACCCTCACAGTTCTCCGTTCCATTCACTCACCCTCACAGTTCTCCGTTCCATTCACTCACCCTCACAGTTCTCTGCTCCATTCACTCACCCTCACAATTCTCTGTTCCATTCACTCACCCTCACAATTCTCTGTTTCATTCACTCACCCTCACAATTCTCCGCTCCATTCACTCACCCTCACAATTCTCCGCTCCATTCACTCACCCTCACAATTCTCCGTTCCATTCACTCACCCTCACAATTCTCAGTTCCATTCACTCACCCTCACAATTCTCCACTCACTCACCCTCACAATTCTCCATTCACTCACCCTCACAATTCTCCATTCCATTCACTCACCCTCACAATTCTCCGTTCCATTCACTCACCCTCACAATTCTCCGTTCCATTCACTCACCCTCACAATTCTCCGTTCCATTCACTCACCCTCACAATTCTCCGTTCCAATCACTCACCCTCACAATTCTCCGTTCCATTCACTCACCCTCACAATTCTCCGTTCCATTCACTCACCCTCACAATTCTCCGTTTCATTCACTCACCCTCACAATTCTCCGTTTCATTCACTCACCCTCACAATTCTCCGTTCCATTCACTCACCCTCACAATTCTCCGTTCCATTCACTCACCCTCACAATTCTCCGTTCCATTCACTCACCCTCACAATTCTCCGTTCCATTCACTCACCCTCACAATTCTCCGTTTCATTCACTCACCCTCACAATTCTCCGTTCCATTCACTCACCCTCACAATTCTCCGTTCCATTCGCCCACCCTCACAATTCTCCGTTCCATTCGCTCACCCTCACAATTCTCTGTTCCATTCACTCACCCTCACAGTTCTCCGTTCCATTCACTCACACTCACAATTCTCCACTCCAATCACTCACCCTCACAATTCTCCGTTCCATTCACTCACCCTCACAATTCTCCGTTCCATTCACTCACCCTCACAATTCTCAGTTTCATTCACTCACCCTCACAATTCTCAGTTTCATTCACTCACCCTCACAATTCTCCGTTTCATTCACTCACCCTCACAATTCTCCGTTTCATTCACTCACCCTCACAATTCTCCGTTTCATTCACTCACCCTCACAATTCTCTGTTCCATTCACTCACCCTCACAATTCTCTGTTCCATTCACTCACCCTCACAGTTCTCCGTTTCATTCACTCACCCTCACAATTCTCCACTCACTCACCCTCACAATTCTCCGTTCCATTCACTCATCCTCACAATTCTCTGTTCCATTCACTCACCCTCACAGTTCTCCGTTTCATTCACTCACCCTCACAATTCTCCACTAACTCACCCTCACAGTTCTCAGTTCCATTCACTCACCCTCACAATTCTCCGTTCCATTCACTCACCCTCACAATTCTCCGTTCCATTCACTCACCCTCACAGTTCTCCGTTTCATTCACTCACCCTCACAATTCTCCACTCACTCACCCTCACAGTTCTCCGTTCCATTCACTCACCCTCACAATTCTCCATTCACTCACCCTCACAATTCTCCGTTCCATTCTCTCACCCTCACAATTCTCAGTTCCATTCACTCACCCTCACATTTCTCCATTCACTCACCCTCACAGTTCTCCATTCACTCACCCTCACAATTCTCCGTTCCATTCACTCACCCTCACAATTCTCCGTTCCATTCACTCACCCTCACAATTCTCCGTTCCATTCACTCACCCTCACAATTCTCCGTTCCATTCACTCACCCTCACAGTTCTCCGTTCCACTCACTCACCCTCACAGTTCTCCGTTCCACTCACTCACCCTCACAGTTCTCCGTTCCACTCACTCACCCTCACAATTCTCCGTTCCACTCACTCACAGTTCGTCATTTTGATTCACCTCACAATGGAATGTTGGCCTTTACCTTGGGCCTGGAATACAAAGGGGTGGAAGTTATGTTACAGCTGTTCAGAGCTCTGGTGAGACCCCATTTGGAGTACGGCATTCAGTTCTGGGCACCGCATCTCAGGAACGATATGTTGGCCTTGGAGGGGGTGCAGCGCAGATTCACCAGAATGATACCGGGGCTAAAAGGGTTAAATTTTGAAGACCGGTTGCATGGACTAAGCTTGTATTCCCTTGACTATAGAAGATTAAGGGGTGATCTAATTGAGGTGTTTAAGATGGTTAAAGTATTTGATAGGGTAGATAGAGAAAAACTATTTCCTCTGGTGGGGAAGTCCAGAACAAAGTAGCATAACCTTAGAATTAGAGCCAGGCCGTTCAGGGGTGATATCAGGAAGCACTTCTTCACACAAACGGTAGTGAAAATCTGGAACCCTCCCCCAAAAGGCTGTTGAGGCTGGGGGTCAATTGAAAATTTCAAAACTGAGTTTGATAGATTTTTGGTAAGGGTAATAAGGGATAGGGAACCAAGTCATGTTCTGAATGATCTGAATGAATGAAAGTGTTGGGGACTGGATGCAACGAGTAATGTTCCATGTTGTATCTCACAATCTCCTGTTTGTAACAGAGTCTGGGCTCGTACAAAATGGAAAGTGTCCCAAGGGGCTACTGTGTCATAATTAACAACAGTACCTTTCAAAACCTGAGGGCACGAAGAGGAACCGATGTCGATGCAGGTAATTATTGGAATCCCCAACTTGTCCTTGAACCTTTGTCGATCTGCCCCACTGCCCGGTGAGAGAGGCTAAAACCATTTCACCATCCGCCCAACTTGTGTTCCCACAGAGCAGCTGGAGTGGACCTTCACGTGGCTAGGGTTCACGGTGACCCTGTTCAACAATCTTTCTGCTGCGGAAATCCGGGAGAAGATGGACTGCTACCAGCAGAAGGATCACACGCACCTCGATTGTTTTATCTGCTGTATCCTGACCCACGGTGAGAAGGGTGTGATGTACGGGACTGATGGGCAGACGGTGGCCATTCGAGACATCACCTCGAGATTCTCGGCCTCGCAATGTTGCTCCCTCCGACAAAAGCCCAAGCTCTTCTTCATCCAGGCGTGTCAGGGCTCCAAGAAGCACGAGAGTGTTGTGATCGAGGCCGACAGCGCCAGCACCTGGCTGGAGGAGGACGCGGTCAACACCGCCATTGCCACTATCCCCGATGAGGCGGACTTCCTGCTGGGCATGGCAACGGTGGAGGGATACGTCTCATTCCGACATGTTAAACAGGGCACCTGGTACATTCAGTCACTCTGCGAGAACCTCAAGAGATATTGCGCCAGGTACAAATCCCACCCTTAGTAATGGGGTAAACGGGATAGTGAGAGCACTTGGGGGCAGGGAGAGCGGGGCACGCGGTGGCAGGGAGAGCGGGGCACGCGGGGGCAGGGAGAGCGGGGCACGCGGGGGAGGGAGAGTGGGGCACGCGGGGGAGGGAGAGAGGGGCACGCGGGGGCAGGGAGAGCGGGGCACGCGGGGGCAGGGAGGGCGGGGCACGCGGGGGAGGGAGGGCGGGGCACGCGGGGGAGGGAGGGCGGGGCACGCGGGGGAGGGAGGGCGGGGCACGCGGGGGAGGGAGGGCGGGGCACGCGGGGGAGGGAGGGCGGGACACGCGGGGGAGGAAGTCGGGGGTGGGGGGTGCGCCTGTCATTCTGAGTCTCTCCCAGCCTAAGCTCTTAACCTCCTCACTCGCCAGGTGTGATCCTGGTGAGCTGGGAGTGACCGCGATGATTGAACCGACTCCACCTGACGGGATTCTCTCTCTGTTCCTTTCCAGTGAGGACCTGCTGAGCATTCTGACCATCGTCAACAGGGACGTCAGTGAGAGAAAGGACAGGGAATACAAGACCCAAATGCCACAGCCCAGTTACACCCTCAGGAAGAAGCTTTACTTCCCTGTGGCCCAGAGCTTTGCTCATTTCAGAAACTCCCCGTAGAGTCTACACACTGATGCCCGTCCCGGGGGTGCAGGGGTCCCGGGGGGTGCTGGGATCCCGGGAGTCCCGGGGGGTGCTGGGATCCCGGGAGTCCAGGGGGGTGCTGGGATCCCGGGAGTCCAGGGGGGTGCTGGGATCCCGGGAGTCCAGGGGGGTGCTGGGATCCCGGGAGTCCAGGGGGGTGCTGGGATCCCGGGAGTCCAGGGGGGTGCTGGGATCCCGGGAGTCCAGGGGGGTGCTGGGATCCCGGGAGTCCAGGAGGGTGCTGGGATCCCGGGAGTCCATGGGGGTGCTGGGATCCCGGGAGTCCAGGGGGGTGCTGGGATCCCGGGAGTCCAGGGGGGTGCTGGGATCCCGGGAGTCCAGGGGGGTTGCTGGGATCCAGGGGGTCCCAGAGGTGCTGGGGTCCAGGGGGTCCCAGAGGTGCTGGGGTCCATGGGGTGCTGGGGATGCTTGGATCCTGTGGGTGCTGGGGTCCCGGGGTCCAGGTGATGCTGGGATCCCAGGGGGTTTAGGGGGAGCTGGGGCCCCGGGATTTGTTTGATCCTCTCCATCTATCTGAGGGAGGATGTTTCAATATGAACGCTACTCATTAACCCTGCCCAGGGTCAGTGTCTGTCTGTCTCTGCTCTGAGCTGCAGTGAACAATTTATCTTTTACATCATTCTGCAGATTATTTTACAATCAAAATCTGACAGTATTTTCTAGAAAATTTTATATATTTTAAAAGAATTTATAAATTGGAGGAAGTGGGAGGGGCTCAGAGGGTGGTTTCCTTTTCTGCTAAAAATTCTTTCAGTGCAGATGCGTTTGTTTTTCCCTCTCTCTCTCTGAGATAATCTCTTGCAGTTATTCCTTGCTGAGTCCTCCTCCACACCCCTCCCCGCCTCAGTTGTCTCCCCGGCTGTGACCAGCAGTACCTCACCTGAGTGGCCATTTCTCATCTGCGAGCACAGACAGCAAGTATCGGCAAGTTATTCGACCAGAGGCAGCATCGCAGCCAGGTTGATCCTCTGCTCGCCCGCTGTTCACATCCTCTTTCCCGCAGGGGAGGGGTGTCACTGGATGGCGATCGGGGCAGAGACCCTGGCCTAGCCCAGGGGCACTGATGCTAACTGCTCTGCTCTACCACTGAGCCACAGTAAATATTAAAGTATAACACAAGTTACAACTTTGAGGATTGTCTTACCTTGAAAATATGCACATTGTTTCCTCCACTCCTCAGGTTGATTAGTGGAGCTCTGTTGAGATGTTGTTGGATTTAAACTTGTGTTTACACTCAGCTGCTCATGGAACTGAGCCTTTCGTGACAGTAAATGAACAAAAATAAAACTTGAATGTAACAGTCTTATTTTTAATGGTTATTAGTGGTTGTACGTTTTAAAGTGTGAAATTAGTAATAAACAGAGCAACAAGTATTCTTATTGGGGATTGGGCAGGAAAGTAGATTTGAGGTTGAAGATCAGCCATGATCTGATTGAATGGCGGAGCAGGTTCGAGGGGCCGTATGGCCTACTCCTGCTCCTATTTCTTATGTAAGTATGAATAAGCACTGTGCACAACCTTGATTTGTACTCTGATACACAGTGGATCAGTCACACATTTATACTGTCTGATACACTCTGGATCAATACCACATTTATACTGTTTGATACACACTGGATCAATACCACATTTATACTGTTTGATACACACTGGATCAATACCACATTTATGCTGTTTGATACACTCTGGATCAATAACACATTTATGCTGTTTGATACACACTGGATCAATACCACATTTATACTGTCTGATACACTCTGGATCAATACCACATTTATGCTGTTTGATACACTCTGGATCAATAACACATTTATACTGTTTGATACACTCTGGATCAATACCACATTTATGCTGTTTGATACACACTGGATCAATAACACATTTATACTGTTTGATACACTCTGGATCAATACCACATTTATGCTGTTTGATACACTCTGGATCAATACCACATTTATACTGTTTGATACACACTGGATCAATACCACATTTATACTGTTTGATACACACTGGATCAATACCACATTTATGCTGTTTGATACACTCTGGATCAATAACACATTTATGCTGTTTGATACACACTGGATCAATACCACATTTATACTGTCTGATACACTCTGGATCAATACCACATTTATGCTGTTTGATACACTCTGGATCAATAACACATTTATACTGTTTGATACACTCTGGATCAATACCACATTTATGCTGTTTGATACACACTGGATCAATAACACATTTATACTGTTTGATACACTCTGGATCAATACCACATTTATGCTGTTTGATACACTCTGGATCAATACCACATTTATACTGTTTGATACACACTGGATCAATAACACATTTATACTGTTTGATACACTCTGGATCAATACCACATTTATGCTGTTTGATACACTGGATCAATACCACATTTATACTGTTTGATACACACTGGATCAATAACACATTTATACTGTCTGATACACTCTGGATCAATACCACATTTGTGCTGTTTGATACACTCTGGATCAATACCACATTTATGCTGTTTGATACACACTGGATCAATAACACATTTATACTGTTTGATACACTGGATCAATACCACATTTATACTGTTTGATACACTCTGGATCAATACCACATTTATGCTGTTTGATACACTCTGGATCAATACCACATAGTGGGTAGATGATAATTATTGAAACAAGGAGCTGATCCGTTCTTCTCCCTGTCTCCTGAGCCACTGGGACCTGCTCTGCTTTGCCAATTTTTGTCCTTCCATTTCTATCTGCTTCATCGCCATGCTCTCTGCTGTTCACACTCACTCTCTGCTGTTCACACTCTCTCTCTCTGCTGTTCACACTCTCTCTCTCTGCTGTTCACCCACTCTCAGCCGTTCACTCTCTGCTGTTCAAACCCTCTCTCAGCTGTTCACACTCTCCATCTCTGTTCACACTCTCTCTGTTCACTCTCTCTCACAGCTGTTCACACACTCCCTGCTGACTCTCTCAGCTATTCACTCTCTCTCTGTTCACTCTCTCTCTCTGCTGACACTCTCTCAGCTGTTCACATTCTCTGTTCACACTCTCTCTCTGCTGTTCACACTCTCTCTCTGCTGTTCACACTCTCTCTCTGCTGTTCACACTCTCCCTGCTGTTCACTCACTCTCTGCTGTTCTCACACTCTGCTGGTCACACTCTCTGGTCACACTCTCTCTGCTGTTCACTCACTCCCTGCTGTTCACCCACTCCCTGCTGTTCACCCACTCCCTGCTGTTCACACTCTCTCCCTGCTGTTCACCCACTCCCTGCTGTTCACACTCTCTCTCTGCTGTTCACACTCTCTCTCTGCTGTTCACACTCTCTCTGTTCACTCACTCCCTGCTGTTCACACTCTCTCTCTGCTGTTCACCCACTCCCTGCTGTTCACACTCTCTCTCTCTGCTGTTCACACTCTCTCTCTCTGCTGTTCACACTCTCTCTCTCTGCTGTTCACTCTCTCTCTCTGCTGTTCACTCTCTGCTGTTCTTTCTCTCTCTGCTGTTCACTTTCTCTCTCTGCTGTTCACTCTCTCTCCCTGCTGTTCACTCTCTCTCCCTGCTGTTCACACTCTCTCTCTGCTGTTCACACTCTCTCTCTGCTGTTCACCCACTCCCTGCTGTTCACCCACTCCCTGCTGTTCACACTCTCTCTCTGCTGACACTCTCTCTCTGCTGACACTCTCTCTCTGCTGTTCACACTCTCTCTGTTCACTCACTCCCTGCTGTTCACACTCTCTCTCTGCTGTTCACCCACTCCCTGCTGTTCACACTCTCTCTCTCTGCTGTTCACACTCTCTCCCTGCTGTTCACTCACTCCCTGCTGTTCACTCTCTCTGCTGTTCACTCACTCCCTGCTGTTCACTCTCTCTCTCTGCTGTTCACTCACTCCCTGTTGTTCACTCTCTCTCTCTGCTGTTCACTCACTCCCTGTTGTTCACTCTCTCTCTCTGCTGTTCACTCTCTCTCTCTGCTGTTCACTCTCTCTCTCTGCTGTTCACTCTCTCTCTCTGCTGTTCACTCTCTCTCTCTGCTGTTCACTCTCTCTCTCTGCTGTTCACTCTCTCTCTCTGCTGTTCACTCTCTCTCTCTGCTGTTCACTCTCTCTCTGTCTCATAGATGTCTTAAAATTTCTTTAATTTCTCTCATTAATATGAGACAATAACGGCATAATATTATCTTGTGCATGCGCAAGTGTGTGTGTACATGTACTTAGCGTGTGTATAAAAATCAGCCCTTGTATATGTAAGCAGCGTTTCTCTGACTGAAGTGGGAATGCTCAACCCTCACAATTGCAGCCGGAGGCTGTCTGGTTATAGTGAGAGGCGCCAGCAAAGAGATTTTGAACCTCCACAGTTGTCCTCGTTACTCAGTCCCATTCTCTACCAACACTGGTCTCCTTCATTCAATCCTCCGTTGGTGCCTCGAGACCCAGAAGCTCTATCAACTCAAAGTACGAGAAGACCCAGGGTCTGGTGATGTTTTGTGCCCGCTCCAGACCGGTGAACTCCACTAACATGTCGCGGCGAAACTTGAGGTCACGTTCCATCAGCCCCTTCTGACTGTAAGAAGACAGCAAACTGTTAGTAACAGGCAGCGAGGAGAGAGTGGGGAGCAGGCAATGTGGGGAGAGTGGGGAATGGGAGCAGGAGGAGACAGTGGGGAATGGACAGCGAGGGGAGAGTGGGGAATGGACAGCGAGGGGAGAGTGGGGAATGGACAGCGAGGGGAGAGGGGGGAATGGGAGCAGGAGGAGACAGTGGGGAATGGACAGCGAGGGGAGAGTGGGGAATGGACAGCGAGGGGAGAGTGGGGAATGGACAGCGAGGGGAGAGGGGGGAATGGACAGCGAGGGGAGAGGGGGGAATGGACAGCGAGGGGAGAGGGGGGAATGGACAGCGAGGGGAGAGTGGGGAATGGGAGCAGGAGGAGACAGTGGGGAATGGACAGCGAGGGGAGAGTGGGGAATGGACAGCGAGGGGAGAGGGGGGAATGGACAGCGAGGGGAGAGGGGGGAATGGACAGCGAGGGGAGAGGGGGGAATGGACAGCGAGGGGAGAGGGGGGAACGGGAGCGAGGGGCGAGTGGGGAACGGGAGCGAGAGGGGAACGGGGGCGAGTGGGGAACGGGGGAGAGTGGGGAACGGGAGCGAGGGGAGAGTGGGGAAAGGGAGCGAGGGGAGAGGGGGGAACGGGAGCGAGGGGAGAGGGGGGAACGGGAGCGAGGGGAGAGTGGGGAAAGGGAGCGAGGGGAGAGGGGGGAACGGGAGCGAGGTGAGAGTGGGGAACGGGAGCGAGGGGAGAGTGGGGAACGGGAGCGAGGGGAGAGTGGGGAACGGGAGCGAGGGGAGAGTGGGGAACGGGAGCGAGGGGAGAGTGGGGAACGGGAGCGAGGGGAGAGTGGGGAACGGGAGCGAGGGGAGAGTGGGGAACGGGAGCGAGGGGAGAGTGGGGAAAGGGAGCGAGGGGAGAGTGGGGAACGGGAGCGAGGGGAGAGGGGGGAACGGGAGCGAGGGGAGAGTGGGGAACGGGAGCGAGGGGAGAGGGGGGAACGGGAGCGAGGTGAGAGTGGGGAACGGGAGCGAGGGGAGAGTGGGGAACGGGAGCGAGGGGAGAGGGGGGAACGGGAGCGAGGGGAGAGGGGGGAACGGGAGCGAGGTGAGAGAGTATTGAACAAGCAGTGAGGGGAGAGTGGGGTATGGGAAAGAGGAGAGAATAGGGAACGGGAATGAGGGGAGAGTGGGGAACGAGGAGAGAGTGGGGATCGGGAGTGAGGAGACAGTGGGGATCGGGAACGAGGAGACAGTGGGGATCGGGAACGAGGGGAGAGCTTGGGGAACGGGAACGAGGGGAGAGCTTGGGGAATGGGCAGCGAGGAAGAGAGTAGGGTTGTGGTTAGGTCATACCTGAAGGAAGGAAGGGGTTAGGTCGTACATGAGGAAAGGTCGGAGTTTGGTTGTACCTAAGGGAAGGTCGGGGTTAGGTCGTACCTGAGGGCAGGTGAGGGTTAAGTTGTACCTGAGAGCAGATGGCGTGGGGTCTGTGTCCTAATGTAACTGCCTCACATGCAGGGCCAGGTGGTCAGGCTGTACCTGGGGTAGGTGAGGTTAATGGTAGTCATGTGGTTCTGGTCCACCAATCCCGTGGTTGTGAGCTCAAATCTCACCACGGCAAGTAACATAGGTAATTCAATTAAACCAGTAATTTATGGACTGGCTCCAGATAAATGACCATGAAATTTGTCGGATTGTGATTAAAAACCCAACTGGTTCACTGATGACCTTCTGGGGAAGGAACCTGTCACCCTTACCTGGCCTGGGCCAACACATGACTCCAGTCTCACGCTACATGATTGACTCTTAATGCCCTCAGGGCAACTAGGGATGGGTAATAAATGGCCTTGCCAGTGTTACCCAAATACCAGGAACAAAAACAAATAAACACATAAATCAAACAGAAAGTGGAAGGTTTGCTGTCTCAGGGCATGAACCACACAGCTTCTACTGCAAAACGCACTGAGAAACCAGCACTGAGTGAGAGGCAAATCCCTATCAACAGAGCTTGGGGTGGAAGTCAGCCCCTCATTTAAGAGACTAGTCTGAGTGTACAGTGCTTTTTTTTTTATTCATTCATGGGATGTGGGCGTCGCTGGCAAGGCCAGCATTTATTGCCCATCCCTAATTGCCCTTGAGAAGGTGGTGGTGGGCCGCCTTCTTGAACCGCTGCAGTCCGTGTGGTGACGGTTCTCCCACAGTGCTGTTAGGAAAGGAGTTCCAGGATTTTGAACTAGCGACGATGAAGGAATGGCGATATATTTCCAAGCTCTATGGGTACGGGCTCAGTCTGGGTTAATAGGGTCCCAGGGATATGGGTTCAGTCTGGGAGTACAGTGCTCTATGTGTACGGGACCAATCTGGGTGTACAGCATCCCATGGGTATGAGTCCAGTCGAGGTGTACAGTGTCCCATGGATATGGATCCAGTCTATATGTACAGTGCTCTCAGTGTCTGGGTCCAGTCTGGGTGTGGAGTGCTCTCTGTGTATGGGTCAATTTCAGAGAGTATAGTACTCTATGGATAAGGTCCAGTCTGGGTGTACAGTGCTCTATGGATAAGGTCCAGTCTGGGTGTACAGTGCTCTCAGTGTCTGGGTCCAGTCTGGGTGTACAGTGCTCTCAGTGTCTGGGTCCAGTCTGGGTGTACAGTGCTCTCTGTGTATGGGTCCAGTCTGGGTGTACAGTGCTCTCAGTGTCTGGGTCCAGTCTGGGTGTACAGTGCTCTCTGAGTGTGGGTCCAGTCTGGGTGTACAGTGCTCTCAGTGTCTGGGTCCAGTCTGGGTGTACAGTGCTCTCAGTGTCTGGGTCCAGTCTGGGTGTACAGTGCTCTCAGTGTCTGGGTCCAGTCTGGGTGTACAGTGCTCTCTGTGTGTGGGTCCAGTCTGGGTGTACAGTGCTCTCAGTGTCTGGGTCCAGTCTGGGTGTACAGTGCTCTCTGCATATGGGTCCAGTCTGGGTGTACAGTGCTCTCTGTGTCTGGGTCCAGTCTGGGTGTACAGTGCTCTCTGTGTGTGGGTCCAGTCTGGGTGTACAGTGCTCTGTGTGTGGGTCCAGTCTGGGTGTACAGTGCTCTCTGTGTACATATGAACACACAAATATATGAATTAAGAGCAGGAGTAGGCCCTTCGGCCCCTTGAGCCTGCTCTGCCATTTGATAAGATCGTGGCCTCAACCCTACTTTCCCATCTACCTACTATAACCTTTGACTCCCTTCTTAATCAGGAATCTATCTAACTCAGCCTTAAAAATATTCTATGACCCTGCCTCCACCGCTCTCTGGGGAAGGGAGTTCCACAGAATCACTATTGCTCCAGTCTGGGTGTACAGTGCTCTCTGTGTATGGGTCCAGTCTGGGTGTACAGTGCTCTCTGTGTATGGGTCCAGTCTGGGTGTACAGTGCTCTCTGTGTGTGTGGGTCCAGTCTGGGAGTACAGTGCTCTCTGTGTATGGGTCCAGTCTGGGTGTACAGTGCTCTCTCTGTGTATGGGTCCAGTCTGGGAGTACAGTGCTCTCTGCATTTGGGTCCAGTCTGGGAGTACAGTGCTCTCTGTATATGGGTCCAGTCTGGGTGTAAAGTGCTCTCTGTGTCTGTGTCCAGTCTGGGTGTACAGTGCTCTCTGTGTGTGGATCACTGTGATACTCACCACATTAAGGACACTGCTTCTTGCCTCGCCTCTTCCATCAGCCACGTGCCTCTCTCTTGCTCGTTCCTCCGTCGCTCCTCCAGCTCCTCCCTCACTAGCTGTTCTTCAATTCGCTTCTTTCTCAGATATTCCAGCCTTTGCGCTTCGTCCATTCCCATCAGGAGCTGGGTCTCCTCTTCCAGCTGCTCCTGGCGCTGCCTCTGCAGTCGCACGGCCTCCTCTGAGGATGGAGCAAGGTGACAAACACAGGTTGCTGACGCACCATTCTCCAGCCTCTCTCCCTCATCCCTTTCGCCCCAGTATCCCTGCTTTAACTCATATCTCGCTCCTCCAGGTGAGGCCTCCTTGCTGGGTTAAACTTCTTAAGGCACTCGCTGGTCTCCTGAACCTCCCCAGGTGGCTGATCAGCGTTGGCTGGATATTCAACACTGGAGGTCATCGCAGCATAGCCCGATCCCTCGGGGTCATTAGTGTGACCCAACAGAAGTGATAAAAAACAAGGAGTGTGATAAGTTAAATGTGTGTTTAAAACAACTTCAGGGCATAAGGGCAGGACAGGGTCTATTGCCCAGTTAAAAGTCCTATACACACAACTTAAGAAATAAAACAAGTGAATTAGAAGCACAAATTCAGCTTAAAGGGGATGTAATGGCCATCACTGAGACCTGGCTACAAGCTGGGCTTGACTGGTGATCAATATTCCAGGTAATAAGGTCTTTAGAAAGGACAGGGAAATTGGAAAAGGAAGAGCAGTAGCAATATTGATAAAAGACACTATTACAGCATTAGAAAGAGGGGATATCAGTAAGGGTGAGCAGGCAGTAGAAACTCCAAGGGTAGAATTGAGGAATAGAAATGGATGCAAGACTTTGGTGGGAATTGTTTATACACCTCCTGGTAGCAGTGATAAAGTAGTGGGATACATCAACAGGGAGATCAGAGAAGCAGTTGCAAAAACAGAGTAGTTATAATGGGAGATTTTAATTTTCACAAAGACTGGAGGAAGCAGAACAGCTCAAGTCCCAAAGGCAGTGAGTTTCTTGAGTGTATTCAGGACAGTTTTCTGGAACAATACGTTCCTGAACCAACAAGAGAACAGGCCATCTTAGATTTAGTGATGAGCCTGAATTAGTCATGAATCTAACGGTAAGGGAGCACCTGGTTAACAGGGACCATAATATAATTGAATTTGATCTTAGGTTTGAGAGGGAGAAGGTGAGTCACGAACCAAAGTTTTGGAGGGATGAGGCAGGAATTGACCACAATAGACTGGGCAGAACTATTAAGGGATAAAACTACAGGTGAACAGTGGGAGGTGTTCAAAAAAGTATTTGGTAGAATACAAGACTGTACATACCCTTAAAGGGCAAGAGCTCTACTGGTGTAATTAAACAATCTGGGTCAAGAAGGGAAGTGAGAGATAGTATAAAAAGTAAAAGAAAGGCAAAGATCAGTAGAGATCCCGCATACTGGGAGAGACATAGAGAACAGCAAAGGGATAGAAAGAACGGAGTGAGAACTGCAAAAAGGGAATATGAGAAAAAACTTGTGAGGAATATCAAGGACAACATTAATAAAGGTTTTTACAATAATATTAAGAGAAAGAGGGTGATGAAGGGTAATGTGGGCCCCTTAATGACAGACGCAGGTGATACTGTAATTGGAAATCAGGAAACGGCAGACTTAATAAATAACGACTTTGTATCAGTCTTCACAGGAGAGGATGAGGATAAAATACCAGAGATACAAGGAAAACTAAAAATTAATCAAGGGTCAGCTAGCCCAGCCCAGCCCTGATTGGCAATCGAACCCTTGGGTCTTTCTTTACTTACTGTGATTCACTGCTTTTGGAAGAGCCTGTATTTCTGGGCGAAGCACCCAGCTTTAGCATGACCTGAAGTGAAGGTGTCTCAACTCTCACTATACCGTGGGGAATATTAGTGCTTTTGCAATCACTCTCACCTCCATCCTCCAGCCCTCTCTCTCCCTTCTCCAACCCTGCTCCAGCGCCCCCCTCCCCAAATTCCAGCTCCCTCTCTCCCCCCGCTCCAGCCCCCTCTCACCCGCTGCTCCAGCCCTCTCTCTCTCACCCGCTGCTCCAGCCCTCTCTCTCTCACCCCGCTCCAGCCCCCTCTCTCTCCCCCCGCTCCAGCCCTCTCTCTCTCTCCCCCCGCTCCAACCCCCTCTCTCTCTCCCCCCGCTCCAGCCCTCTCTCTCTTTCCCCCCGCTCCAGCCCCCTCTCTCTCTCCCCCCACTCCAGCCCCCTCTCTCTCTCCCCCCGCTCCAGCCCTGTCTCTCTCCCTCCGGTTCCAGCCCCCTCTCTCTCTCCCCCTGCTCCAGCCCCCTCTCTCTCTCCCCCTGCTCCAGCCCCCTCTCTCTCTCCCCCTGCTCCAGCCCCCTCTCTCTCTCCCCCTGCTCCAGCCCCCTCTCTCTCTCCCCCTGCTCCAGCCCCCTCTCTCTCTCCCCCTGCTCCAGCCCTCTCTCTCCCCCTGCTCCAGCCCCCTCTCTCTCTCTCCCCCCTGCTCCAGCCCCCTCTCTCTCTCTCCCCCTGCTCCAGCCCCCTCTCTCTCTCCCTCTGCTCCAGCCCTCTCTCTCTCCCCCTGCTCCAGCCCCCTCTCTCTCTCCCCCTGCTCCAGCCCCCTCTCTCTCTCCCCTTGCTCCAGCCCCCTCTCTCTCTCCCCCCGCTCCAGCCCTCTCTCTCTCCCCCTGCTCCAACCCCCTCTCTCTCTCCCTCCCCTTGCTCCAGCCCCCTCTCTCTCTCCCCCCGCTCCAGCCCTCTCTCTCTCCCCCTGCTCCAGCCCCCTCTCTCTCTCTCCCCCCCTCTCTCTCTCTCTCCCCCCGCTCCAGCCCCCTCTCTCTCCCCCTGCTCCAGCCCCCTCTCTCTCCCCCCTGCTCCAGCCCCCTCTCTCTCTCCCCCCTGCTCCAGCCCTCTCTCTCTCTCTCCCCCCTGCTCCAGCCCTCTCTCTCTCCCCCTGCTCCAGCCCTCTCTCTCTCCCCTGCTCCAGCCCCCTCTCTCTCTCTCCCCCTGCTCCAGCCCTCTCTCTCTCTCCCCCTGCTCCAGCCCCCTCTCTCTCTCCCCCTTGCTCCAGCCCCCCTCTCTCTCTCCCCCTCCTCCAGCCCCCTCTCTCTCTCCCCCTGCTGCAGCCCCTCTCTCTCTCCCCCTGCTCCAGCCCTCTCTGTCTCTCCCCCTGCTCCAGCCCCCCTCTGTCTCTCCCCCTGCTCCAGCTCCCTCTCTCTCTCCCCTTGCTCCAGCCCCCTCTCTCTCCCCTTGCTCCAGCCCCCCTCTCACTCTCTCCCCTGCTCCAGCCCCCTCTCTCTCTCTCCCCCTGCTCCAGCCCCCTCTCTCTCTCTCCCCCTGCTCCAGCCCCCTCTCTCTCTCTCTCCCCTGCTCCAGCCCCCTCTCTCTCCCGTTGCTCCAGCCCCCTCTCTCTCTCTCCCCCTGCTCCAGCCCCCTCTCTCTCTCTCTCTCTCCCCCTGCTCCAGCCCCCTCTCTCTATCCCCCTGCTCCAGCCCTCTCTCTCTCCCCCTGCTCCAGCCCCCTCTCTCTCTCCCCCTGCTCCAGCCCCCTCTCTCTCTCCCCCTGCTCCAGCCCTCTCTCTCTCCCCCCTGCTCCAGCCCCCCCTCTCTCCCCCTGCTCCAGCCCCCCCTCTCTCTCTCCCCTTGCTCTGGCCCCCTCTCTCTCTCTCCCTTGCTCCGGCCCCCTCTCTCTCTCTCACCCTGCTCCAGCCCTCTCTCTCTCTCTCCCCCTACTCCAGCCCTCTCTGTCTCTCCCCCTGCTCCAGCCCCCTCTGTCTCTCCCCCTGCTCCAGCCCCCTCTGTCTCTCCCCCTGCTCCAGCTCCCTCTCTCTCTCTCCCCCTGCTCCAGCCCCCTCTCTCTCTCCCCCTGCTCCAGCCCCCTCTGTCTCTCCCCCTGCTCCAGCTCCCCTCTCTCTCTCCCCCTGCTCCAGCCCCCTCTCTCTCCCCCTGCTCCAGCCCCCTTCTCTCTCCCCTTGCTCCAGCCCCCTCTCTCTCTCCCCCTGCTCCAGCCCCCTCTCTCTCTCTCCCCTGCTCCAGCCCCCTCTCTCTCTCTCTCCCCTGCTCCAGCCCCCTCTCTCTCCCGTTGCTCCAGCCCCTCTCTCTCAGTCTCTCTCCCCCTGCTCCAGCCCCTCTCTCCCTGTCTCTCTCTCCCCCTGCTCCAGCCCCCTCTCTCTCTCCCCTGCTCCAGCCCCCTCTCTCTCTCCCCTTGCTCCAGCCCCCTCTCTCTCTCTCCCCCTGCTCCAGCCCCTCTCTCTCTCTCCCCTGCTCCAGCCCCCTCTCTCTCTCTCTCCCCTGCTCCAGCCCCCTCTCTCTCTCCCCGTGCTCCAGCCCCCTCTCTCTCTCTCTCTCCCCCTGCTCCAGCCCCCTCTCTCTCTCTCTCTCCCCCTGCTCCAGCCCTCTCTCTCTCTCTCCCGCTGCTCCAGCCCCCTCTCTCTCTCCCCCTGCTCCAGCCCTCTCTCTCTCTCCCCCTGCTCCAGCCCCCTCTCTCTCTCCCCCTGCTCCAGCCCCCTCTCTCCTCTCCCCCTGCTCCAGCCCCCTCTCTCTCTCCCCCCTGCTCCAGCCCCCTCTCTCTCTCTCCCCCTGCTCCAGCCCCCTCTCTCTCTCTCCCCCTGCTCCAGCCCCCTCTCTCTCTCTCCCCCTGCTCCAGCCCCCTCTCTCTCTCTCCCCCTGCTCCAGCCCCCCCTCTCTCTCTCTCCCCCTGCTTCAGCCCTCTCTCTCTCTCCCCCCTGCTCCAGCCCCCTCCCTCTCTCTCCATCCCCCCTGCTCCAGCCCCCTCTCTCTCCCCCCCTGCTCCAGCCCCCCCCCTGCTCCAGCCCCCCCTTTCTCTCTCCCCTTGCTCTGGCCCCCTCTCTCTCCTCTCCCCCTTGCTCCAGCCCCCTCTCTCTCTCCTCCCCTTGCTCCAGCCCCCCTCTCTCTCTCTATCCCCTTGCTCCAGCCCTCTCTCTCTCTCTCTCTCTCTCCCCTGCTCCAGCCCCCTCTCTCTCTCCCCTGCTCCAGCCCCCTCTCTCTCTCCCCCTGCTCCAGCCCCCTCTCTCTCTCCCCCTGCTCCAGCCCCCTCTCTCTCTCCCCCTGCTCACAGCCCCCTCTCTCTCTCTACCCTTGTTCCAGCCCCCTCTCTCTCTCCCCCTGCTCCACCCCCCTCTCTCTCCCCTTGCTCCAGCCCCCTCTCTCTCTCCCCCTGCTCCAGCCCCCCTCTCTCTCTCTACCCTTGTTCCAGCCCCCTCTCTCTCTCCCCCTGCTCCACCCCCCCTCTCTCTCTCCCTTGCTCCAGCCCCCTCTCTCTCTCTACCCCCCCTGCTCCAGCCCCCCTCTCTCTCTCCCCCTGCTCCAGCCCCCCTCTCTCTCTCCCCCTGCTCCAGCCCCCTCTCTTTCCCCCCTGCTCCAGCCCTCTCTCTCTACCCCCTGCTCCAGCCCCCTCTCTCTCCCCCTGCTCCAGCCCCCCTCTCTCTCTCCCTGCTCCAGCCCCCTCCTCTCTCTCTCCCCCTGCTCCAGCCCCCTCTCTCTCCCCTGCTCCAGCCCCCCCTCTCTCTCTCCCCCTGCTCCAGCCCCCCTCTCTCTCTCCCCCTGCTCCAGCCCCCTCTCTCTCTCCCCCTGCTCCAGCCCCCTCTCTCTCTCTCTCTCCCCCCTGCCTCCAGCCCTCTCTCTCTCTCCCCTTGCTCCAGCCCCCTCTCTCTCTCCCCTTGCTCCAGCCCCCCCTCTCTCTCTCCCCCTTGCTCCAGCCCCCTCTCTCTCTCTCCCCTTGCTCCAGCCCCCTCTCTCTCTCTCCCCTTGCTCCAGCCCTCTCTCTCTCTCCCCTTGCTCCAGCCCCCTCTCTCTCTCCCCTTGCTCCAGCCCCCTCTCTCTCTCCCCCTGCTCCAGCCCTCTCTCTCCCCTTGCTCCAGCCCCCTCTCATCTCCCGTGCTCCAGCCCCCTCTCTCTCTCACCTTACTCCAGCCCCCTCTCTCTCTCCCCTTGCTCCAGCCCCCTCTCTCTCTCTCCCCTTGCTCCCAGCCCCCTCTCTCTCTCTCCCCTTGCTCCAGCCCCCTCTCTCTCTCTCCCCTTGCTCCAGCGCTCTCTCTCTCTCTCTCTCTCTCTCCCCTTGCTCCAGCCCCCTCTCTCTCTCCCCCTGCTCCAGCCCTCTCTCTCCCA
>NC_090331.1:85607688-85612688 GCF_035084215.1 Heptranchias perlo
TGTGTATGTGAATGAGAGTGTGTGTGTGAGTGAGTGAGAGTGTGTGAGAGAGAGTGTGTGTGAGTGTGTGAGAGTGTGTGTGAGTGAGTGAGAGTGTGTGAGTGAGTGAGTGTGCGTGAGTGAGTGTGTGAGTGACAGAGAGTGTGTGAGTGAGTGAGAGTGTGTGAGTGAGTGAGTGAGTGAGTGTGTGTGTGTGTGAGTGAGAGTGTGTGTGTGTGTGAGTGAGTGCGTGTGTGAGTGAGTGAGTGTGCGTGAGTGAGTGTGTGTGTGACAGAGAGTGTGTGAGTGAGTGAGAGTGTGTGTGAGTGAGTGAGAGTGTGTGTGAGTGAGTGAGAGTGAGTGAGAGTGAGTGAGTGTGTGAGTGAGTTAGTGAGTGTGCGTGTGTGAGTGAGTGAGAGTGCATGTGTGAGTGAGTGAGTGAGTGAGTGAGAGAGTGCATGTGTGTGAGTGAGAGTGCGTGTGTGAGTGAGTGAGTGTGCGTGAGTGAGTGTGTGTGAGTGACAGAGAGTGTGTGAGTGAGTGAGAGTGTGTGAGTGAGTGAGTGAGTGTGTGTGTGTGTGAGTGAGAGAGTGTGTGTGTATGTGAATGAGAGTGTGTGTGTGAGTGAGTGAGAGTGTGTGAGAGAGAGTGTGTGTGAGTGTGTGAGAGTGTGTGTGAGTGAGTGAGAGTGTGTGAGTGAGTGAGTGTGCGTGAGTGAGTGTGTGAGTGACAGAGAGTGTGTGAGTGAGTGAGAGTGTGTGAGTGAGTGAGTGAGTGAGTGTGTGTGTGTGTGAGTGAGAGAGTGTGTGTATGTGAGTGAGAGTGTGTGTGTGAGTGAGTGAGAGTGTGTGAGTGAGTGAGTGTGTGTGTGAGTGAGAGTGTGTGAGTGAGAGTGTGTGAGTGAGAGTGTGTGTGTGTGAGTGAGTGAGAGTGTGTGAATGAGAGATTGTGTGAGAGTGAGAGCGTGTGTGAGAGTGAGTGTG
Source organism: Heptranchias perlo (assembly GCF_035084215.1). Lineage (NCBI taxonomy): Eukaryota > Metazoa > Chordata > Chondrichthyes > Hexanchiformes > Hexanchidae > Heptranchias > Heptranchias perlo. The sequence continues at coordinate 85,608,651 of NC_090331.1, forward strand.
TGAGAGTGAGTGAGAGTGTGTGTGAGTGTGTGAGAGTGTGTGAGTGAGAGTGTGTGAGTGAGAGTGTGTGAGTGAGAGTGTGTGTGTGAGTGAGTGAGAGTGTGTGAATGAGAGATTGTGTGAGAGTGAGAGTGTGAGTGAGTGAGAGTGTGTGTGTGTGTGTGTGTGTGTGTGTGTGTGTGTGTGAGTGAGTGTGTGAGTGTGAGAGAGTGTGTGTGAGTGTGTGTGTGTGTTTGTGTGTGTGTGTGTGTGAGTGAGTGTGTGTGAGAGTGAGAGTGAGAGTGTGTGTGTGAGTGAGTGAGAGTGTGAGTGAGAGTGTGTGAGTGAGAGTGAGAGTGTGTGTGAGTGAGAGTGTGTGTGAGTGAGAGTGTGTGAGAGTGAGAGTGTGTGTGAGTGAGAGTGTGTGTGTGAGTGAGAGTGTGTGTGTGTGTGAGTGAGTGAGAGTGTGAGTGACAGTGCGTGTGTGAGTGAGAGTGCGTGTGTGTGTGAGTGAGAGTGTGAGTGAGAGAGTGAGTGAGTGAGTGAGAGTGCGTGTGTGTGAGTGAGTGAGAGTGTGAGTGACAGTGCGTGTGTGAGTGAGAGTGCGTGTGTGTGAGTGAGTGAGAGTGCGTGTGTGTGTGAGTGAGAGTGCGTGTGTGTGTGAGTGAGAGTGCGTGTGTGAGTGAGTGAGAGTGCGTGTGAGTGAGTGAGTGAGTGAGTGAGTGAGTGAGTGAGTGAGCGTGTGTGAGTGAGTGAGAGTGTGTGAGTGAGAGTGTGTGTGAGTAAGTGAGTAAGTGCATGTGTGAGTGAGTGAGTGTGTGTGAGTGAGAATGCGTGTGTGTGAGTGAGAGTGCGTGTGTGTGAGTGAGTGAGTGTGCGTGTGTGAGTGAGTGAGAGTGCATGTGTGAGTGAGTGAGAGTGAGTGAGTGAGTGAGTGAGTGAGTGAGTGAGTGAGTGAGTGCATGTGTGTGTGAGAGTGTGTGTGAGTAAGTGAGTGAGTGCATGTGTGTGAGTGAGTGTGTGTGAGTGAGTGCATGTGTGTGTGAGTGCATGTGTGTGAGTGAGAGTGTGTGTGTCTGTGAGTGTGTGTGAGTGAGTGAGAGTGTGAGTGAGAGTGTGTGTGAGAGTGAGTGAGAGTGTGAGTGTGAGAGTGAGAATGTGTGTGTGTGAGAGTGAGAGTGTGTGAGTGAGTGAGAGTGTGTGAGTGAGAGTGTGTGAGTGAGAGTGTGTGAGTGAGTGAGAGTGTATGTGTGAGTGAGTGAGAGTGTGAGTGAGAGTGTGTGTGTGAGTGAGTGAGAGTGTGTGAGTGAGTGATTGAGAGTGTGTGAGTGAGAGTGTGAGTGAGAGTGTGTGTGTGAGAGTGTGTGTGAGAGTGTGTGTGAGTGAGTGTGTGTGAGTGAGAGTGTGAGTGAGAGTGTGTGTGAGAGTGAGTGAGAGTGTGTGTATGAGAGTGTGTGTGTGAGAGTGAGAGTGTGAGAGTGACATTGTGTGAGTGAGTGAGAGTGTGTGAGTGAGAGTGTGTGAGTGAGAGTGTGTGAGTGAGTGAGAGTGTATGTGTGAGTGAGAGTGTGTGAGTGAGAGTGTGTGTGTGAGTGAGAGTGTGTGAGTGAGTGTGTGTGTGAGTGTGTGTGAGTGAGTGAGAGTGTGTGTGTGAGTGAGTGAGAGTGTGTGAGAGTGAGAGTGAGAGTGTGTGAGTGAGAGTGTGTGAGTGAGAGTGTGTGTGAGTGAGTGAGAGTGTGTGTGTGAGTGAGTGAGAGTGTGTGAGAGTGAGAGTGAGAGTGTGTGAGTGAGAGTGTGTGAGTGAGAGTGTGTGAATGAGAGATTGTGTGAGAGTGAGAGTGTGTGAGTGAGTGAGTGAGTGAGTGAGTGAGTGAGTGAGTGAGTGAGTGAGTGAGTGAGTGTGTGTGTGTGTGTGTGAGTGTTTGTGAGTGAGTGAGTGTGAGTGAGTGAGTGAGTGTGTGTGTGTGAGTGTGAGTGAGAGAGTGTGTGTGTGTGTGAGAGTGTGTGAGTGAGAGTGTGTGAGTGAGAGTGTGTGAGTGAGAGTGTGAGTGAGTGAGAGTGTGAGTGAGTGAGAGTGTGTGAGTGAGAGTGTGTGTGTGTGTGTGTGAGTGAGTGCGTGTGTGAGTGAGTGAGTGAGTGTGCGTGAGTGAGTGTGTGAGTGACAGAGAGTGTGTGAGTGAGTGAGAGTGTGTGTGAGTGAGTGAGAGTGTGTGTGAGTGAGTGAGAGTGAGTGAGAGTGAGTGAGTGTGTGAGTGAGTGTGTGAGTGAGTTAGTGAGTGTGCGTGTGTGAGTGAGTGAGAGTGCATGTGTGAGTGAGTGAGTGAGTGAGAGAGTGCATGTGTGTGAGTGAGAGTGCGTGTGTGAGTGAGTGAGTGTGCGTGAGTGAGTGTGTGTGAGTGACAGAGAGTGTGTGAGTGAGTGAGAGTGTGTGAGTGAGAGTGAGTGAGTGAGTGAGTGAGTGAGTGAGTGTGTGTGTGTGTGAGTGAGAGAGTGTGTGTGTATGTGAATGAGAGTGTGTGTGTGAGTGAGTGAGAGTGTGTGAGAGAGAGTGTGTGTGAGTGTGTGAGAGTGTGTGTGAGTGAGTGAGAGTGTGTGAGTGAGTGAGTGTGCGTGAGTGAGTGTGTGAGTGACAGAGAGTGTGTGAGTGAGTGAGAGTGTGTGAGTGAGTGAGTGAGTGAGTGTGTGTGTGTGTGAGTGAGAGTGTGTGTGTGTGTGAGTGAGTGCGTGTGTGAGTGAGTGAGTGTGCGTGAGTGAGTGTGTGTGTGACAGAGAGTGTGTGAGTGAGTGAGAGTGTGTGTGAGTGAGTGAGAGTGTGTGTGAGTGAGTGAGAGTGAGTGAGAGTGAGTGAGTGTGTGAGTGAGTTAGTGAGTGTGCGTGTGTGAGTGAGTGAGAGTGCATGTGTGAGTGAGTGAGTGAGTGAGTGAGAGAGTGCATGTGTGTGAGTGAGAGTGCGTGTGTGAGTGAGTGAGTGTGCGTGAGTGAGTGTGTGTGAGTGACAGAGAGTGTGTGAGTGAGTGAGAGTGTGTGAGTGAGTGAGTGAGTGTGTGTGTGTGTGTGAGTGAGAGAGTGTGTGTGTATGTGAATGAGAGTGTGTGTGTGAGTGAGTGAGAGTGTGTGAGAGAGAGTGTGTGTGAGTGTGTGAGAGTGTGTGTGAGTGAGTGAGAGTGTGTGAGTGAGTGAGTGTGCGTGAGTGAGTGTGTGAGTGACAGAGAGTGTGTGAGTGAGTGAGAGTGTGTGAGTGAGTGAGTGAGTGAGTGTGTGTGTGTGTGAGTGAGAGAGTGTGTGTATGTGAGTGAGAGTGTGTGTGTGAGTGAGTGAGAGTGTGTGAGTGAGTGAGTGTGTGTGTGAGTGAGAGTGTGTGAGTGAGAGTGTGTGAGTGAGAGTGTGTGTGTGTGAGTGAGTGAGAGTGTGTGAATGAGAGATTGTGTGAGAGTGAGAGCGTGTGTGAGAGTGAGTGTGTGAGAGTGAGTGAGAGTGTGTGTGAGTGTGTGAGAGTGTGTGAGTGAGAGTGTGTGAGTGAGAGTGTGTGAGTGAGAGTGTGTGAGTGAGAGTGTGTGTGTGAGTGAGTGAGAGTGTGTGAATGAGAGATTGTGTGAGAGTGAGAGCGTGTGTGAGTGAGTGAGAGTGTGTGTGTGTGTGTGTGTGTGTGTGAGTGAGTGTGTGTGAGAGTGAGAGTGAGAGTGTGTGTGTGAGTGAGTGAGAGTGTGAGTGAGAGTGTGTGAGTGAGAGTGAGAGTGTGTGTGAGTGAGAGTGTGTGTGAGTGAGAGTGTGTGAGAGTGAGAGTGTGTGTGAGTGAGAGTGTGTGTGTGAGTGAGAGTGTGTGTGTGTGTGAGTGAGTGAGAGTGTGAGTGACAGTGCGTGTGTGAGTGAGAGTGCGTGTGTGTGTGAGTGAGAGTGTGAGTGAGAGAGTGAGTGAGTGAGTGAGAGTGCGTGTGTGTGAGTGAGTGAGAGTGTGAGTGACAGTGCGTGTGTGAGTGAGAGTGCGTGTGTGTGAGTGAGTGAGAGTGCGTGTGTGTGTGAGTGAGAGTGCGTGTGTGTGTGAGTGAGAGTGCGTGTGTG